>NC_058132.1:66038792-66144974 GCF_016433145.1 Gracilinanus agilis
GCGGCCAGACTTTAGTGCCCTTGACCCGGCAGGCTTGTGAGGGACAGAGAAGGGAGACGGCCTCCATCCTCCATCCTTGCTTCCGTCTCGCCTCCTCTCCCCTCACCGGGCCAGCTCGGGGATGGGGGGGGCGGGGGGGCGGGCTGGAGGCCCCGGCGGGGGGGAGGGGTGGGAGTGGGGTGCGCCGAGGTGGGAAGTGCTCCTTCCCGGGCCCCCCCTTCCCAACCTCCCTTCTAGGCCCCCGGGGACCGGGACGCCTGAGATAAGCAGAGTATAGAGTCCCGTGTGGAGAGAGGGGGGCAGACGGCCGGACAGACAGACTGGAGAAAGAGAGAAATCGGAAACAAGCTTCCTCCCTTTCCTGCCCTAGGGCTGTTGCCCGGGTGAACCAGGAAACCTGGAAAGAGGTCTGGCCTGTTCTCCTGTTCAAGGGCCCTTTGGTGCAGGATCTTTCAGCATTCTTCCCTCTCCTCCCCCCCCCCCCCCCCAGCTTTGCCTGCTCCTTAAAGGTGGGGAGTGTCTCAGCTGGGTCCCAGTGCCTTCCCTTAGTCGCCAAGCCCTGTACCCTGCTGGGACCTCAGAGATGGTCTAGTTCTCTTCATTTGATAGAGCCCAGATCAGTGCACTGACTTCCAATAGTCATAAAATGTCAGAATTGGAAGGAATATTAATACCTAGACTTGCAGAACTTGAAAAAACCTTAGAGACAAGCCTTAGAGTCCAACCCTGGCCTCTAACAGGTGAGAAAATTGAAGCTTAGAGATACAGAGCTATTTGCCCAAGGCTATACAGTTTTTAGAAATAGAGTATTCTGATAATTCAGCATCCAGACTGCAAAAGTTTCCTCTACAGAAGAGCACACTGCCTCCAATCCCAGACTGCTGGCCCTTGGTCTTAAGGTTGTAGCACAAAACGAGTTGGACTTATTTAGCATGTATTCATTATGTCTTCTGGACATGGTGGGCACATACTGCTTTTTTCATTGTGTGCTAGGGAGGATGTGGTCTAGGTCATGGGATGATGACTATGTTGTTACTACTTAGATGGATATTACTAATGCATTAGTTAGATATTGATAAAGTTACATTTTTTCCACTAAGGTCTAGTTCCAGTGCCTAGGGCAAGGTCTTATTTGACCCCAGACTTTCACAACAAATGAAAGAGCAGAAAGTTTGGATAAAAAAATCTTTTTTGACTTGTGCATAGGATTGTCTCGGGGTCTCTCACCGA
This sequence comes from Gracilinanus agilis, assembly GCF_016433145.1. Lineage (NCBI taxonomy): Eukaryota > Metazoa > Chordata > Mammalia > Didelphimorphia > Didelphidae > Gracilinanus > Gracilinanus agilis. The sequence continues at coordinate 66,040,023 of NC_058132.1, forward strand.
TATGATCTCATGGGACAGGAAAATCAAGGTTGAGGTGACCATCCTAGATGCATTATGGATATAGAGAAAGTCCTACCTGATGGGAACCTCAAATACCCTTTTGTGTATTTCCCCCCAAATATGTCATGGCAGGAAGTAGGGGATTCCTATATCAGTCGCCAGTGATTCCAAACTGTGTAGCATTTGTTTTCATCTCAGAATTCAAGGTCTAGGTCACTAATCTCTATTTGTACTGTGGTATGACCAACTTTGAGCTTTCCTGACACATTGTTTCACACCTTCAGCCCCAGATACCTCTTAGTTTATTCTGCTTTTTTTCAGATTATAAGTGACAGACTTTAGAATCAAGCCCAGATTCCCTGATCACCACGCTGGAAGCATTTATAGTCTTGCCTTCAAGGTAGACAGATGATTTTAAAATATAGGTTTCTTTACTGCTGTTCTAAATATTACTTAACTGAAGTCTGTTTTAGAGCAGCTGAATCACTGGAGAAGTATAGCATTGAAAGTGGAAAGGAGCTGTAATAACAGCGAAGGAGATGGCATTTCTACTGGTACATGAACTAATTATAGGCTGGTTTGAGAGCTATGACACTCGATGGGAAAAGAAACTGTAAATAACATTCATTGTACTCATCCTGAAGGTGTTTTTCTCTTTATTTTCCAGGGCAGGTAAACCCCCTCCTGGTTTACATCTGGATGTGGTCAAAGGAGACAAGTTAATTGAGGTATGAAAATACATGTCATGAGTTTTTTCCAACATGGGAAGGCATGAGTCACCTTCCACCCCCACTCCTGTGCTTTGTTTTCTAGTAATACTATTTTCAATTCCCATTTTTTTTCCTTTAAAAGCATGTAATGATATAACACATCAAATCCTGTATATCTCTTGCAGACACTAAGGTGTCCTCCAGCTTCCCAGTGAAGAGTTTTTAATAGGTCATGATCTCTAAGGGAAAAAAAATTAACTAAAGGGTCTATAAGAAACTGTCTCTTTTTTTTCTAGGAAGCAGCAAAGGATGTATTGAATGTACTGGGAATTGATTAGGTGATTAATCACATAGAATACAGATTACAAGAAAGAGGAGTTTAAAAGAATTGTCCCTGAGTTTTGCTCAAAGGACAAAGCTACTAAAGAGCCATACTTAAAAGAGAAATGAAAATGTACACTTTGCCCGAAGGAGCCTATGTGTAGGCTTAGGGTCCCTTACTAGAATCCAGATGGAACTTCTAAAAAGGGGTTGTAGGGAGTTAGAATTGTTCCTAGGATGCAAGGTATTCATCACTAAAAGATAGGACTACTATACTATGGTAGCATTAGCAGATGACCACAGAACTGAGTAGATCAGTTTCAGCACTTATTCAGTTCTGATAGAGGATTTTTAATCCAAACAATATTATTGAATTATGATTTCTCTTGGCTTATTCTACATTATGCATTGTGCTGCCCAGTGGTCTGTTTCACAACCAGCCTTCTATGAGCTCCTTGCATGAAGGATTCTCCTACAGGAGTTTATTGCTATTGGCACCTGTTGGAATACCCTGTATGAATTGATATAAGAGGCTGGTTCTCTTCTGCACACAATTTCAGACTGATTTCAGGCCAGTCTTGTCTAGTTGTTCTGTCATAGGTTCTCCTTTTTAAAGTAGAGCTTGTAAGATCCTCCTGTTGAGATTATTTCAGGGAATACTTAGAAGATCCATGAATTTGTGATTTCAGCAGTGAATATGTTTTTTCTACTACTAGTGCAGATCACAGCCCTTGCATATGTTAGTAGAAAATCCATTCTTGGATTACTGTGCCTAAAAAAAAAACCCAAATCCTCACCTGGTAGTCAGCCTTCTGTTGGTGGGTCTTCCAGATGTAACTCAGTTGGCCTTTTAGTGACAGACAGGTGAATCTATTGTTGTTCTCTATCCAAAGGTTTTTGAGCTTGGTACAATTTGTGAGACCTTGTATTTCAGTGGCATGGCCTTCCAAGAGTACAAGGGCACCTCTGGGGCATGGTAAATAAGAGACACCCAAGAATAACCTGGAATAATTGGGTTGAACTGTATATGAAGCACTTTATAATATAGCATTCTGAAAATTCCCTTTTGGGGGAGCGGGGGAGCTAAATGGTCCTTAGGGGGAAAGTTTGGTTACTATGGTGATAGCCTTCTGGTTGACCTCCATGCCTCAAGTCTCTCCCAGCTCCAGGACATCCTCTACTCACTATCAGCTAGGTCTTTTGAAAGACCAGAACTGACCATGCCACCTCTTAGTTAATAATCTCCATTGACCTCCATCACCTTCAGAGTTAAATATAAAATCCTCTGTTTAGGGGGCAGCTGGGTAGCTCAGTGGAGTGAGAGTCAGGCCTAGAGACAGGAGGTCCTAGGTTCAAACCCAGCCTCAGCCACTTCCCAGCTGTGTGACCCTGGGCAAGTCACTTGACCCCCCCCATTGCCCACCCTTACCAATCTTCCACTTATGAGACAATACATTGAAGTACAAGGGTTAAAAAAAAAAATCCTCTGTTTGGTGTTCAAAACCCTTCATAACTTGCAGCCCACTCCCTTACCAGACATCAGACACAGATACTTTCTCTCTCCTTCTTTCCCCAAGCCTTTCTTCAGAGATAATATCTAACATCCTATCTAAATCTTGTTTATAGATAGGTGTTTACATGTTGTATTATTCCTCATAGACTGTGAGCTCCTTGAATGCTCCTGTCTTTTACTCTTTTATCTTTTAACACTTAGCACAGAATCTGGCACATAGTGTAGGGGCTTATTAAATGTTTTTTGATTGAATGTTTGTTCCCCATAGACTACACTCCATCTCTTGATTCCCAAGTGTTTTCAGTGACTGTCCCCCATTGCTGAAACTCCCTCCTCATTTCCACCTTTGACTTCTCTGGTCTCCTTCAAGTCTCAGCTAAAGGTCCATCTTCTACCAGAAGCTTTTCTCAGGCCTCCTTCCTCTTACTGCCCTCTCTTAGGCCATTCCCAGTATATCTTGTCTTTGTCTTGTTTGTTCATAGTTGTTTGCATTTTGATTCTTCTGTTGGGCTGTGAGCTCCCTGAGGTCAGGGACAGTTTTTTTCTTTTATCCCTTAGCACAGTGCCTGTTTTTTGTTTTGTTTGTTTGTTTTTAAGCAAGCAGGGTTAAGTGACTTGCCCAGGATCATACAGTTAGTAAAAGGCTGAGGTTGGATTTGAATTGTCTTTCTGACTCCAAGCCCAGCACTATCCATTGCACCACCTAGCTACCTCACATATTAGGCTTTTAATAAATTCTAATAGAACTGACTTGACTAGGCTTCAAGTAGCATCTCTTATATCAGTATAGGTGGGAAGAAGACAAGTAGGCATAATTTATCAGATTGGCTACTGGCTCCTAAAACTAAATCTTTCTTTTTTAAATGTACTCTTTGATGACTGGGGGTAAGAATTATATAGTGACTGGCAAATCACAATCCTAAGTGTACCATTTTATTATTTTTATTAGCAATAAGCCAAGACTGGTCTTATCTATATGGAATTACCAAGCACTTGATACTAACCAAGCTATCTGTATCCTGATGCTGCTCCAGAAGGTTGGGATGTATCTTGTGATAGCTGGGTTTTATAAGTGCAATATTAAAGTAAACCATGAGTCTTTTAAGCCCAGCATGTGGAGGTGAGCACGCTGGGTTATAACTCAAAGGTACAGCACTGATGATAGTCAGACCAGGAGTAATGGCTCTAATGAAAATCAGAAGACCAGCCTCCTTGATATGAATTCAGTTGTGAGATATTTCCATAATCTAAGACAGTGATGGGCAAACTACGGCCTGCGGGCCAGATGCGGGGTGGGGGTGGGGGCCTGAAATGTTCTATCTGGCCTCCTGACATTATTCCTAATCTGAGGTATACAGTGAGTAGGATACAATACAATGAAATTTCGAAAGAGTTGTCTTAGAAACAGACTGACAGATGAGCATTTCCTTTCCTTTGGCCTCCTCTTTAAAAAGTTTGCCCATCACTGATCTAAGAAATGGTTTTAAGATTGTGAAGCATGGACATTGATGAGCAGCCGAGTAGGTCTTGTCAGATTTCCTTGTTTGATGACTTTTTTCAGGATCTGTAAGGAGTATGCTAGTAAATTTGCCATTGTAAATCCATAATCTGTTTATAGAATATCAGTGGAGAATGCTTTAAGAAATTCAGCCTAAATAGCTGTTATTATTGTATTTTTTACAATTTGTGGCTTACCTTAGAATTTCAACAGATTCAAAACTTCTATTAAGCATTTACTTTGTCCAAGGCATTGTACTAATTTTGGGGGGATTGGTAAGATATTTCTTGTGCTGGAGGTGGGGGTGAAGTGTGTTCACGTGGATTCAAATAACTCTTATACAAGACCAAAGGAGTTAAATGCAAAAAAGAGGTTCAGACAAATTGCTGTGAGCAATTTGAGAAGGGAAATTTTACCTGAGGCATGAGGAGTAGGGAGATCTGAAAAGAGTTTTGTGTCCTAGAAGACAGGAGGGATCTCAGCAGAGTTGGAAAGAAGAATCTATTTTAGTCTTGGGCACAGAGGTTTGAAGCTACAGGCGAGAATGGAAGATGGAGTTAGACTAATTTGATTGAAATGAGAATAGATGAAGTGAGAATATATGAAGCCAGAAAGGTAGGTTGGAACCAGATTATAGAAGGCCTTAAATACCAGGATCTAGTGTTTATATTTTATATGGTAGGAACCATGGCGCCTTTTGAAGTTTTTGAGTAAGGAGTGAATTGATCAGAACAATACATTGGGAAGATTACTTGGGAAACAGTGTGAAGGTTGGAATGGAGAAAGGGTAGGATGAAGGTAAGATGAGTAATTAAAAGACTGTTGTAAGGGTAGGATGAAGGTAAGATGAGGAATTAAAAGACTGTTGTAAATGATCTATATTTTAAAAAAAGAATGATGGAACTAGATAGAGTATTTTCAGGGGGAGGAGAGAAGACAAAGGGTTCAGAATCAAACTGGGAGTAATCAGGTAGCACAGTGAATAGAACACTGAACCTTGAGTCAGGAAGACTGGAGTTAAAATCCTACCTCTGACACTAGGTTGTGTGACTCTGGGCAAGTCATATAAACTCTGCCCTCAGTTTCTTCATCTGTAAAATGAGGATAATAACACTACCTACCTCCAAGTTGTGAGGCTCATATGAAGTAATATTTGTAAAGCACTGAGTGCTTTGCCAGTGCCTGGCACATAATAGGCACTTAGTAAATGATTATTTATTTCTTCTTTTCTTCAGACTTTATCTTGAAGTTAGAAATATTTAACAGTTGCTAGTATGCATGGAGTAAGGGAGAAAGAAAAGTTAAAGTTGACCCCCGCAATTATGAGCCTGGGATTCTAGAAGAATAGTGGTACCATTAACTAAAATAGAGAAGGTAAGGAGGGTTGGGGGAGGCAGGGAAAGGGGAGAATGAGTTTATTTCTAGACATGTCACGTTTAAAGTTCCATTGATAAATCTAGATGACAAAATCCAGCTAGAAGTTGGAAATCCAGCATGGGAGCCCTAGGGAGAAGGTGAGACAGAAGATAGAAATTTAGGAGTTATTTGCATGGTAATAGATAATTGAAGCCAGGGGAGTAGATAAATGGTCACTAAGGAGAAGATGTAAAGGAAGAAGAGAGGCAAAGAGCAGAATTGGGATACCCCCTCTGAGGCATGAGGAGTAGGGAGATCTGAAAAGAGTTTTGTGTCCTAGAAGACAGGAGGGATCTCAACAGAGTTGGAAAGAAGAATCTATTTTAGTCTTGGGCACAGAGGTTTGAAGCTACAGGAGAGAATGAAAGGTGAGCCAGTGAAGGAAAAATGATGAAGTAGAAAGGCCTGAGTTGAAGTCAGAGGACTTGGGGCTCAAATCCTGGCTTGGTTACTTATTTTAGGCAAGCCATTTAAACTCTCTGAGCTTGGCTTCCTCAACTATAAAAATGAGAGAGTTTTAGCTGTAGATATATTACTAAAGGAAGGTCACATGAGCCGGGAGAGGAAAGAGGGGATATCAGGAAGTAGGGCACATGCTCCATACAGTGTCTTGCTGCAGAGATCTCAGTTACTGAGTGGTTCAAACCCAGGTTTTGCTAAACCTGCAGGTGACAGGCTCTGATTGAGCTTTTACGACTCTTTAAAAATTCTTACTATTTTAAAGCAGGATCAAACTAAAATTCACACCAGGAATAACTTGTTGAATAGTGTGTGCTGAGAATAAAGCCACATATCCAGGTTATTTAAGTTAAACCCAAAGTAAATTAGATTCAGAGCAATTAGTTTGAATAATAAAAATATTTTGGCCCATAGCAGAGGTCTCAAATATATGTGGAAATCAGATTAAAATGTACTTGGGATACATTTAATGAAATAAGTAAAAATGCAGTAAACATTAGATAATGTTAATAGGTGGTTTTTTAAAGTCATTATGCTGTTGCAAGGATCTTTTTATGCTTTTTAGTAGTCCTAATTCTTTTTGGGGTTGACACTCCTATCCCATTGCACTGGGCCTACCTATCTGGTGCTGTTATAGTTTACTGGAAACACCTCTATTTTGATATAAGTAAATTAGTGAAAATGGTGCCTTCGAAGTAATTTATCTCTCTTTTGTAATAAAAAAAAATACTGAGACATCCAGTGAAACAGTAGCTTTCTGTGGAACCAGGAACAGAGAAATTTCTGATTCCCCACAGTGCCATTCCCTAGGCTACCATCCCTGTTCCCCTACTTTTTGTAGGCAAGAATTTGTTTTTTAAAAAAGTTTTAAGATGAGTTTAAAATTTGCTTCTTTTAATAGTAGGCATAACTAAAAATTAAAGCTTATTTTAAAAAGAAACCCAGCCCAGCCCTGTCCTGCAGGTGTAAGGCTTGTTCTCCAGAATACCTTGGAAGTACTTGGAGGCCTCATGCTGCCTCTATTCTTTTTCTGTGGCTCTACTTTTATTTTTGGCCACTGTCTCCAGAACATGTGGTGTGTTGTTCTCTGCATCCTCAGGGTTGGTGAAGATTTGTCCTTTGAAGGTAAATTCTGCCAAAAGCCATATAGGACCTTATCCAGTGAATATGATGTGCATTTCTCACTTAAAGGCTAGTGATTTTGGTCAGAATCAAAGCAGTAAGCCTTGTAGGACCGAGCCTTTGCTGGAATTCATAAATAGTCTTTGTTTTATAAATGCTTTGAGCAATGGCCTGGTATAGAAGAAACATTCGGCTTCTCAGGGTGACTATTGTGATGAATAGCACTGGTTTGGATGAGTAAATCAGAGTGAATGTGTCAGTCTCATTTCTTTAGACATGCCCTTGTAGTTTTCCTTTTCAGTTTTAGCTTGAAGTCACACAATATGAAATGTTTAATTTTTAGATAGCATTGAGAATGAGGGAGCTGATGGTTTTGCTGTCCCCTGCCCTCGCCATATCATATTTAGAGTAATGGAGTACCATATATTTTAGGAAGGATAGTGACAATTCAGCATCAAGCATTTACTAAAATAGCATGTACTATGTTCCAGGAACTGTGCTCAGTGCTGGGAATACATAGACAAAAATGAGTTTTCCCTGCCTGCTTTTAAGGATCTGATAATCTAATAGGCAATATATATTTAGATCAGTATATACAAAAATACATACAAAATGAAGACATGGTGTTTTTGAGAGGGAAAGCATTGTCTGCTTGGAAAGAGGACACTTGAAAATGGAGTATATCTGGAAAAAGGCAACCAAAAATGGGAAAAGCTTGGAGATGATGACATTATTAAAGAACTGGTCAAGAAGTTCTGGGTATTTAGCCGGAAAAATAGAAGACCTCCATAGAAAGAAGGCATGATTCCTTTTTAAAAATATTTGAAGGACCATCATGTGGAATAGGGATGACTTATTTTTCTTGACTCCAGAGGATACTGAGTTTAGAAATTACAGAGATAAATGTCCAATATAGGGGAAACTTTGTAGTATCTAACAGTTTCAAAGTGGATTGGGTTACCTTAGAAGCAAAATAAATTCCCAGTTGCTAGAAGTCTTCAAGCAAAAGCTGGACAACCATTTATCTGGGATCCTCTCATAGGGAGGGAGTTAGATTAGATATCCTCTGAGGTCTCTTCCAAATCTGAGATTCTCTAAGTGGGGTGGGGGTGGGGGCGGAATTTGAACTTTATTCCTGAATTTGACATTTGATCTCTAGGAGAAATGTTATGAAATGTAATGCATTTGTGTTATCTAAAGTTTCTGAAGGCTTCATCTTAATAGTCTGAAAAATATTTTTGTCTTTGGCAAAGAATTGTTAGTCTACAAAAGACAATTGACTATCTTTATTGATTAGAAAGGGGGAGGTGGGGGAAGCTGTCAATACAAGATAAGTAATGTTGTTTATTTGGTACTCAACCTTAGAAACTGATCATTGATGAAAAGAAGTATTACCTGTTTGGGAGAAACCCTGATCTATGTGATTTTACCATTGATCACCAATCTTGCTCCCGAGTCCATGCTGCCTTGGTCTACCACAAGCATCTGAAGAGAGTTTTCCTAATAGATCTCAACAGTAGTAAGTAACTTTGCTTCATGTAAAACTATTTTGGACTTCTCGATATTTAAATAATACTTTGCTGCTGAATGAACGGGAAATGAATTTTCATTCAGTTTTGCAAATATAACAACTCTTGCCTGCTCTTTTCTAGCCATTGTAGCCATCCTTTTTCCCTGAAATAACTGATTTTCAGAGACCAGGTGGTATTATAAAGGAAAAGGGCATAAGGGAAAGGTTCCTTTACCTCTCCTTCAGAGAAACAGTAGGAGTACAAAAGGATAGGTAGCCTTCCCAGGACCAGGGTTGGTGGGGTAGGAGGAAGTGGGAAGGTTGCCTTCTGGAACCTAAGAATTTATAGAGAAGCTGGTAAGTTATAGATCTTCATTTGGACAGAGTCCTTAGTCATAGGTGTATCCTGCCCAATGTCAATGACTGCTCCTGTGAAAATTACATTACATGAAAACAGCATTATAGAGAGCAGTTAGTTCTGTGGAAGTAATGTTATAAAATGGACCTAAAATTCAGAGAAGTTAATGCCAGGGAGGGCTTCAACTCTTAACTCAGTTTGTCACCAACATCTTGAGGATTAGCCAGATGACCATAGTAGTGGAATCTGGTTATGGCACAGTAGTGATATTATTTTATTTTATTTTTTATTTGTTTGTTTATTTTTTATAACCCTTACCTTCCATCTTAGAATCAATACTGTGTATTGGCTCTAAGGCAAGAAGAGTGGAAAGGCTAGGCAGTGGGGGTCGAGTGACTTATCCAGGGTCACACAGCTAGGAAATGTCAATGGCCACCTTTGTACCCAGGACCTCTTGTCTCTAGGCCTGGCGCTCTCAATCCACTGAGCCATCTAGCTGCTCTCAGTGAAATTATTTTAAAACAACAATGGTCAGATCACAATATTGTGCAGAGAATGTTATTATTAGTTGGACTAGTAGAGACGGGACAGTTTTGGAGAATAATGTAGGATTATTTGACTTTGGAAAATAATTCAGATTTTTTTTATTACAGAAAATTCATCTTCCTGATTGTTTTACTTTGGCTGATATTAAAATTGCTATGTGACTAATCTGAATAAGTGCTGCACTTTTTTCCAGAGTCTGGCTTATGTAAAACTTTAGTATAATCAATTGTGTTTGCTTTCGACATAGACATCTCTCCCTTCCTCTCTTTCCACCTTTCCACCTCCTCTCCCTTCTCTCTCTTTCTGTCCTCCCTTCTTTCCCTTTCCTTTTCCATATATACACATTACTTACATACATACATATGTACATACACACATACAGTGTATATGCATATTTCTCAGTACATATACATTTCTCCCCCTTCATACTATCCTTTTGCAGAGATCTCATTTTAGATATGTAGCCTATTTGGACGAATAACTTACATAACTCCTACTATGTGCTAGGCATTGAACTAAGCATCTTGCAATTGTTATTTAATCTTATCCTCACAACTACCCTGGTTGTTGTTATGTACTGAGGGTGAGTACTATTGTTATCTTGATTTTACAGATGAGGAAACTGAGGTAATCAGAAGTTAAGGGACTTGCCTATGGTCACATAGCTATCAGTGCCTGTGGTTATATTTGAATTCAGATCTTCCTGACTCCATGCCCAGTGCTTTATCCATATGAGCCAACTAGCTGCCTCAGTGAACTAATGATAATTTTTCATTTGTGCCCAGGGCATGTGACAACTAATAGCAAAAAAAGCAAGCCTTAGCTTATGATGAGTAACTGTTGGAAACCAAACTTGGACTAAAAACATTGCCCCAAATAATTTATATACAGGTTGAGAGTCACTTAAATGAATTTGAAGTTCCAACTTCATTTCACATTTCTTTTCATTACATGAGATCTTGCTTCATGACTGCTTAGCCCCCTGGATCATCATGAGTGACACATGATGGCATTGGCATTGCCTTGGGAGAGCCAGATCTCCCACAGTCCCTTGTTCCCTTGTATGTATGTCAGTCTTTGAATTCCCATTTTGGCAGAGCCCAAATGGGAAACTCTCGGAAGAGGATAGGGTGGTCTTGGAACTCTTGCTATTTTAGACAGGCCTTATTCTGTTCTAGGGAAACTCAGTTCACAGGTCTAGGCTGGCCAGCTCATAACCACTTTCTCACTATGCATTTTGATAGTTGCTAAGATCTCCTTCACCCTAGTCCAGACCAGACCAGCCTGGCAACAGTAGCATTCAGAATTCTGGGACAGCTCATTTCGAATCTTTGTAGGGAATGAACTAGACATGTTTAAGGGTCAGGGAAGGAAACCAGGCTTTTTAAAATCAAGAGAAGGAGATATCTGTGCTGGGGATTGTATGCAAGCCACTCCAGAGAAACTTAAATTTTCTGAGCAGAAACCTGAATGCAATCATTAAGTTAAAAGAAATGCTACATATAGTCATTGCTTACAGGCACATTGTCTCTTGTGCTGGTTGCTTCATTTGGCGGGTAGGGGACAGGAAGGAGACCGAGGGGTGTAAAGCCCCAGCTCTGACAGTTCTTGACTTTGTGACCTTGGCCTAATTACTTAGTCTCTCTTGACCTCAGTCTTGTTATCTGTAATAGGAGAGTAAGAATATTTGTACCACCCACGTCATAGTCTGCTGTGAGGCTTAAACGAGAGAATGTATATTAAAAGTGTTCTATAACTGTCAAACTATATTAGTGTAAACTGCAGGGTGAGTGAGCTGGGAGGTCACTGTGATGTGGGACTGGAGTCCTGGAGAATATTCTCTTCTCTCATTCCAAACTCAGGGATATGGTAGAATGTCTCATTTCTCATCCCTACCTTTCTGATCTTTCCCAGCACACGGCACATTCTTGGGTCATATTCGATTGGAACCTCACAAGCCACAGCAGATCCCCATCGACTCCACAGTCTCATTTGGTGCATCTACCCGGGCATACACTCTGCGTGAGAAGCCTCAGACATTGCCATCAGCAGTGAAAGGAGATGAGAAAATGGGTGGAGAGGATGATGAACTCAAGGGCTTATTGGGCCTCCCAGAAGAGGAGACCGAACTTGATGTAATTCTGTGGTATTGTTTTGATATTTTGGACTGCTGTTTGGAATGTAAATGGTGCAGAGATATCCTCCATTCTTGTAATTTACAGTTATAAATTACTTGTAAATTATATTTCTCCACTTGGGAGAACAAAAGAATAAGCAGCACACAGAGCCTCAGAGTCCCATAATGTACATCAGCATTGTTACTGGTGGGAGGTGCATTGTGATGCAGGCTTACTGCATCACACCTGCAAATGGGGAGATTATTTGGTGAGGGGTGGGGGGCTAAGCTCATCCATCTCATCTCCCTTGCTTTGTCATCTTCATGGACTCATAGACCACATTGTAAGCTGTGAATCACAGGTTTTCATCTCTCCCCTCTAGCTGGGTGCTTAAAGAGAGAATAGAAGCTTTAGCTTATTTATTCAGCTGTTCCTTTGTATAGGCCACACAGCTTAGAAACTTTTAGGATGTTAACACAGGACTTACTCTGGTTTTCTGGGCCTTGCTGCCCACAGGAGGAAGCCATTTCTAGAGCGGTACAGTCTGCCTTTCCTGGAAGCTGCTTCCCGTGGGTCTGCTGCTGACGCACCTTAATATGAACTGACATTTTATAGAGCACTTTAAAGTTTGCAAAGAACGTTTACATGCTTTTTTTGTATGGACCTCACAGCAACCCTGTGAGGTAGGTACTATAGGTATTATTTTTCACATTTTACAGTTGGGGAAACTGAGGCTCCAAGAGGTTCAGTGGTTTGCCCATGGTCATAGAACTCCTTGAGTGTCTGAGGAGAGATTGGAACCTAGGTCTCCCTGAGTTCAAGTTCAACACTGTAAACAATGGTACCTTATTGCTCTTGGGTTACTTTTAAAAAGAGAAGCAAATGAACTTCTTCCTGCTTTAGACAGTCACATAATTATGACCCTGATATAGGTATAAATGCATTTTAAAACCCAGACTTATAATTTCCATCTCCAGGACTGATTTGATTTAAATAATAGAGCTATTTAAATGAAAAGTCATCTTGTTCATAAAACTTCTAATTCAGTTAGAGTTTTACATTTTTTAATTTAACTCTTGTATTCCTCTGATACTTTGCTGGATCTGTAATCTTATTTGTATGGGTAATCTTTATGCTAAGGTTACTGTAGCCTCCTCTCTCTATCTTATATGATTCTAGTCTGTTTTGCTCCATGAATCCCCTGTAGAGAATCCACCCTGACACTGGAACCCTTGCTGATATTGCAGAAAGGGGTCGTAGACATTATGTGTGTATATACATACATTCATATATATCCACAGATGAAGATAACTTCCCAGAGCCATAGCTGCATAGATCCATAGCAAAACTAGACCAGCCCAGGTCACCTGACTCCCAGGGTTCTTTTCACTATACCAGTGTTTTATTTTCCTGGCACAAACTGGCAAGATTAAAATTAAACTCTTTCCTATCATTTACCCTATAGGATATGGCAATTATATGGGTTTGTGATTTTTTTAGCTGGTGCCTGTGTGCCAAATGTGTGCATATGTGTGATTATTTTAGATATGGTATCTGTAGATATGGTAAATGAGAGAAATGTATAGTTTTCATGTTGTAAGTTTGTGCCAAGATGAGAAATAGGTATGATAGATAGAAAGAACCCTGGAAGTCAGGAGACTAAATTTGGCACTAAGATTTTGGGTGAGTTCCTTTAGCACTCTGGGCCTGTTTTTTCCCTTTGAAATGACGGGTTTGGGCTTGATAATTCTGCAGCCAGCTTCTTTGGCTGTTACCATTCCGTTTGTTTTCCTACCTTTCCCCCGTGAATACTATCCGCCTTCCCTCTGACTCTTAGTGAAATACTAAAGGAAATGCTGTGTGGCCAAGCATCCTCCAAGGACTGGTCTCCAGAAATTGGAGCATCCAAGGCTGCATTGCAGATTGGAGTAAGTCCAGCAGAAGATAAAGCAAATAGTTGTGCTGAAGATAAATTATTGAGATATTATTATTGAGATAGATGGATGGGTAAGAATAGAATGGGGAGCAGACAAGGAGTATGAAATCTTAATGCCAAAATTAAGTACAGATTTTCTAGTCAGATCATTTAGGCTTTTTAAATGAAATGCAGAGCACAGGGAAAGGGACTCCTTGTTCTTTGCAATTTTTTCTTTTTGCTTAAAACCAAGTTCTTTGAATTTCTCCCAGTCTCACTGCATCCAGCTACCTCCTCTTGCCTGTCATCATATATCCTTTAATTTTCAACATAAAATACTAAAACTCAATCAATCACTTTTCTTCAGACAAATAATTCAACCTAGGTAGTATTTGCACCTTTTTTCTCATTTCATTTTGATGATTTCTATTCCACTAGTCACTGAGGAGTTCCCAAATCCTGAGAAAATAAGCATCATTAGGTATGTGAACATATGATCAAAAGAAATTGAGATTTTTAACCACAGCATAGATCCCCATCTGTCTAGAAAAGGACAAGATGAATTTTCAAAGGCTCTCCTGGTCCTGAAACTCTTATCTTGTTGCCCTGCCCTGAAACCTTTATCTGTAGGTACACTGACTCCCTGTCTCCTCTGTGAACCCATCCTTAGAACTTGACAGAGTTCAACACAGCCCATAACAAACGGATTTCCACTCTCACTATTGAAGAAGGGAATTTGGACATCCAGAGACCAAAGAGGAAACGGAAGAACTCTAGGGTAACATTCAGTGAAGATGATGAGATTATTAATCCAGGTGAGTGTGTGTTCTTGCTGGTTTCTTGAGAAGAAACTTATCCTTCTAGAGAACTGAGCAAATGTCTTTGGTGGAGAAAAAACTGGGGTTCTAGTTAAAATAGATCTGCATTTGAATTATGGCTTTGCTACTTGTTAATCTTGTAGTCTCATTTCTGAGTTATCAGCTTCATCATCTATAAAGTGGGAATTAAAATAGATCTGCATTTGAATTATGGCTTTGCTACTTGTTAATCTTGTAGTCTCATTTCTGAGTTATCAGCTTCATCATCTATAAAGTGGGAATGATCAAATTTGCACTAACAGCTGCAGAGTGCTTTTGAGAGGGAGGGTCAGATGAGTTCTAGTGTATATAAAGTACTCTATAAATGTTATCCTTGTTCTAAGCCTTGATTCTCATGGATTGGGCTTTAGGAAAATAGGGCTATCCTGTATTACTGCCATATTCCATTGCCAATTTTTATTCCTCATAACCTAACCTTTCATGACTAAGTCTGTAAGCTAGCAAGTAGCAAAGCTAGGATCACAACTTAAATCTCCTCTAATTCGAAGCCTAGCACTCTATTATAGAGGGATTCCTTCTGTCACAAAAGGGTTGTTTTAAATAGGAGTTTGGTTTTAGAAATTCCTTTTAGAAACATAACTGTTTGGATAGGCATGCTGCCCTTATTCAGACTTTTAGTACTCTTAGCCTTTTTTTTGAAACCTTTCGTCTTAGAATCAGTACTGTGTTCTGTTGGTTCTAAGACAAAAGAGTGGCAAGGACTTGGCAATGGGTGTTAAGTGACTCTTGTTCAAGGTTGCACAGTAGGAAGAGTTGTTTTAAGGCTAGATTTGAACCCAGGGCCTTCTGTATCCAGGTCTGACTCTCACTGAGCCACCAAGCTGCCTCTACTCTTAGTCTTTTTAACTGATCTGTCCACTGCTGGGTCAATGAGACCAGGAGTAGGATTATAACTTAGTAAAATGTGTTTACAAGCTGCAGAACTGGACCTAGTTACCCCTGTTTGTTGCATAATGTAGTTCAGTGAGTTGGAACCCTTAGGGATTTTCGATCTCTAGCCAAAGTGTGGCCTCTGGATTTGAAGTTAAAGGAATTCAAGTCAAAGTGCTAAGCTCTGTTCTCTAGTCTTTATATTAACTTGGGTGGCAGATGCTGGGGTAGAAGGAGGCTTGTTCTTATAGACATGTCTATCTGATATCACAAATTAGTTGTACAAAATCATGATGTTATAGGGGAGCGGCATTTAGCACTACAGGAAAAACTTTATGGAAGATTTGTCTGCATTCTTCCCACTTAAGCATCAGGCTTACTGTGTCCTCGTTCTTCTTTGCAGAGGATGTGGATCCTTCTGTTGGAAGATTCCGAAACATGGTGCAGACTGCAGTGGTCCCAGTTAAGGTATGTATCCACAGTGTATGGCATGTGCTGTTTGCCGTGGGGGTATGGTCTTGTTTTTTAAACACTCTTTCCTCATCTAAGTGAGGTTTGAGTGTGCAATTAATTGTGCCATTTGGTTCTTTGGGTTCTTTTGGACAGTCTCCTAATGATTCCTTGCCTTATATCTGGCTGGGAGCTACGTAATGCTCAGGAGGCACCATCTAACTAGCCCATTTGATGCTGCCTGCTGTGGATGTGGATACAAAAAAAGGCATCTCAGTGGCAGAATTGTTTACATTTTCTTTCCGGGAGGGCTCATGGTTGCCTTTTTTTTCCTTGGCCTCTTCCTATTGGTTGGGTAGTTGGACTCGTTGACATTTAAGGTTCTTCTGAGTCTTTGAGTCCAAGACAACAGTTTAGGTAGAAGAGGGAAAATGGGAAATTGTCTTGTTTACCTGTACCTTCACAGAGATATTCAAAGAGTTTGATTTAAGCCAAACATCTGTCCATTCTTTTTCTTTACATTTCTCCTTTCTTTCTTTGCAAATCCTAGAAGAAACGTGTAGAAGGCCCTGGCTCCCTCAGTTTGGAGGAGTCAGTGAGTAGGCGCATGCAGAACTTTCCATTCAGCGGAGGATTGTATGGGGGTCTGCCCCCTACCCACAGTGAGGCAGGCTCTCAGTCACATGGCATCCACGGGACTGCACTCATTGGTGGCCTGCCCATGCCCTATCCGAACCTCGCTCCTGAGGTGGACTTGACCCCTGTTGTGCCATCAGCAGTGAATATGAACCCTGCACCAAACCCTGCGGTCTACAATCCTGAAGCTGTAAACGAGCCCAAGAAGAAGAAATATGCAAAGGAGGCTTGGCCTGGCAAAAAGCCCACACCCTCCTTATTGATTTGATATTTTTGGTCCTGGGGGGGTGGGGGGTGGGAATGGGGTGGAAGGGTGGTTTGGGAGCTAATGAACTGAGGAAAAAAAAAAAACTTTCCATGTGTGCAGTATCGTCTTTCAGAATGTCTCTTGGTGTCCTAACCATGTAATTTTAAGACTGGGGCTGGGGTTGGGGTTGAAATATCCCCTTAAAGATCTATCTTCAGAATGCTTTCTATGTATAGGAATTTATTTCATGCATCCTTTGAGCTAAAATGCCCAGCCACCTTTTCTCCAGGCCCTTTGAACCTCCCCTTCTAGGATCATTTTTTTTTATTTGATGTTATATATGTGTGTGTATATATATCATTTGTAATGAACACCAGGCCCTCATCTCCAAAAATTCAAGATAAGTTGGAAGGCTGTGTAGCAGGAAAGCTACTACTAGTATTACTGATGATGTAGGTCATGTGACCTGATTTGTACTTGCTGTACTTGAAATTCCCAGATAGTTTTGATTTTAATGAATTTTCCCTATGGTAATAGCGCTGTCATGGATTATAGACTGGTCAGAAAAGGTTCTAGAGTTCTTCATGGGAACTTTATCTAGGTTTAAACTTAAAAGATTTTCCCCAGGTCAACACGTTGAAATCCCATAGTTAGGCCTTTCCCTTCTGTCCTTGCTGTTGGGTTGAGAATGGTTTGATCTCTTTTCCTCTGTAAGCATTGCATTGTAGATACAGGACTGTAGTTTGGGGTTACAACATGGTTTTAATTTTACCCATGTTTTCTTATAAAATATCAACACTCCATTTGCAAATATTTCTCATTTGATTTCAGGGTACTATTTTCTCAAGGCTTTATTTCTCCTCTCAAAATGTGTTATAAAGATAATTTTTTTTAAGGCTATGACCAGTTTTAGGGTAGTTTAAACTGAGCATTAAATAATTTTATTTGGCAAGTGACTGACTGAAGGAGGACTTTATGGCTAGATTCAGCAGCTTTTTCCTCCCTGTGAATGCAAGTCCTTGTTAGCTAAGAACTGTAAGGCTGGTCTTGACCTACACACAGGAGGTGAAGATAGGAAACATTGATGTGAGCTTTGGACAGAAGTTTGTACATCTGTGAAATAGGCTTTTTTCCACATTTCTGTGTAGCTTTTTACTTGTAACCTTGATTACATTGTAAATTAAATGCGACTTTTTGCCATTTGGGCTGGGTTAGTGTTTCAGTCCCCATTACCTACTCCCACATGGTTAGAGAGTGTTTTCCATCCCAGAATGTACTGATCTATTCCCATTTTGGCACTGCAAATGAAGATTTCTGATGAAGGTGGAAATTCTAATTAGCTATGTAGGTCCCCCAGCTAGAGCTGAAAGGGCGTAAAATAGGTTAACGTGTACTGTCCTTCCTCATGGAGAGAAAGCTTCTGTAGCCCTGCCCACCCAAGGGTGTATGCTTGGTGTTGTTTTTCTACTAGTGAGAATCGTTTGTGCAAAGCTGCCTCCCAACCCCTCAAGCAGTACCCCCACCTTCTGGGACCAATTAACATGTGTTTTTGAGGTGGTGTGGTGGTGGAACAAACTGAAGCCAAAGGTTAAGATAGTGGAGTTTTGCAGTTAAATAAAGGTAATAGCTTTTTAATTAAACTTGTATCTCTTGGTATTCTGGAATATAATTTAATATAGAATAAATTGGATAATTGCGTGATAGGCTATAGAAGAATGAACCGTTGGTGGGAGTGGGGGAAAGTCTCATCACTTGTCACATTTATAATAATTGATCTAGAGAGAGGATAGATTCCCCTCCCCCCAAGATCTATTAATAAGAGCCCCCTCCTGGACACTGAGGAGAATGTTCTTAAGTAGGCCATCATCAGTCCAAAAAGTTGAGCAGTTTAGATTTACTGGACCCCATCACCAATTTGTAGTGGAGCAGGTTGCAGATAGAAAAGTGGAGTCAGCTTAGGTCATTTTCCTAGACACAGGTCTGGAGCAGACCTGGGTGTGAATACATCATGAATGCTATGTCTCCTGTGACTTTGGGTTCCCACAGTTGCCAGATATATTGCCTTTTAATGATGGGATTCTATTGTTAACGGAAACCCAGAATATATTGCACTCTGCATGTGGGACAGCGACCACAGGACTTGGGGGTTGGTTTGGCTTTTTGTTTCCATTTTTTTTAACTCCAGAAATTGGACCAGGGCACCTTGACTGCCCCTAGCATTCCTTCTCCAGCTTCCTGAGTGCTTCTCTTAAGATACCATCAGCCTGAAATGAAAAGCAATTTCTGGTAGGTGACTCAAGTTCTCTGAAGATCTGATTTCCTGTAAGCCTTCTTGCTGACCAGCTCTCTTATAGCCTTAGGCAGCTTTTCTTTCCCCTTGACATGAAAGGAAAGTAGCTAAAGGAACCATTTCCATGTCCAAGACATTTTTTCTCCCTGAAAAGTGCCTCTAATTTGTTGATATTGAGTCAGACTCCATCTCATAGTCACAGGACAAATAATTTGGTATCAGGACAATATTTTTACTGAGGTGTGTGTGTGTGCGCGTGCGCGCTTGTGTTAACAAATCTATAGGAATTTTTTTAATCTAGGATATATGTGTGCAGAGCCTCAAAAATGTGTTTGGGTGATATAGTTTTCTTGTCTTGTAATTATAAAGACAATTTTGAGGACTGGGCAAATGAGATTTTCTTCTTTTTTTTTAAAGCTGCATGCATGTTGTATTCAAAGCAGAAGAGGTGGGCACTGTCCAGCAAACCTCCTGGTCTGTGCCTTGATGGTAATAAAACTGTTGCCAGAGATACACATTGTAGTGTTCACTTCTGTATATGGGGCAAACATAACATATTCCCTCTTTGCTCTCATTCTATCCATTTCAGGAGCCTGGCTGAAGGAGGAGACGCCTCATTCTGACTTACAGCACATTGGGGCCCATCAGTGGCATCTGCACTGCTCAGCCTTCTCAGCATGAGCTGAGCATATTGCTGCAGAATAATGGAACCATTGCCGTTAGCTGTTCAAATTCAGACTACCTTGTGCAAAATTCTCTTATTCAGCATGGAGCAGAAACATGGTCATTCTTAGACCCACTGCCTTTTTGAAGGTAAAATTCCCAACTTAATTTTAAATAAGTTTGGCCATGTCACAGTGATCTCTGGATTAGGAAGTGACCTCTTAAGTTGCAAGAGGACTCTTGAGTTACAACTCAAAGTGGGCAAGAATCAATTTGGCCTCTTAGGGTACTGAGGTGTTCAGAAGATGAAATAAGCAGTTCCTGGATGAGGAAAAACTATTTAGGCCAGACCTTCAGTTCAATCCAGCGAATATTTAAGCAAGCTCCTTTTGTGTGTTGGACCTTGGAAGAAATACCAAAGATAAATACTTTGACATCAGGGAACACACAAAAAGATTTTTGTTGTTCAGTCATTTTAGTTATGTCTGGCTCTTTATGACCCTATTTGTGGTTTTCTCAGCACAGATACTAGAGTGGTTTGCCCGGGTTCTTCTCCAGCTCATTTTTTCAGTTGAGGAATTTTAGGGTTTAAGTGACTGCCCAGGGTTACCCTGGTTGTAAATGTCTGAGGCCAGCTTTGAATTCAGGAAGATGAGTTCCTGACTCCAGGCCTGACACGCTATCCAATGTGCCACCTAGCTGCCCTATACCAAGATAGACAAATACCTTTAAGTGTATATTAAAGGGCTGAACCATTTAGATGAGAATTTCTAGGATGTGGAGATAACAGCACCAAGGAAATCAGTGAAGCCTTCCTGGAGGAGGAGAAGCAGGTTGGGGTGGGGGGTAGGAGAATACTTAAATGATATGAAAATAATCTTGGGGTTTTAGTGATGTATTAGCGAAATTGGAGTCCATGCGATATGGCAGCCAGAGAGGTTAAGGGAAGTGAAAGGCCTGGTGTCCAGAATCTTGGAAGTGATTACTTGCTGTACTGCTCTCCAGTAAGGCAACATCTTGACCACTCTCTTTTCAATGCCACCTTTGAATGAATGAGTGGGCATGATGAAGACTATGGAGATGACACTGTATCACAGTCAGCTAGAGAAACAAATGAAATTTAGCCTGGTAGGCAGAAGATTGGGGGGGGGGGGGCGGGATGGTGACTAATCAAGTCAAGAATCTGAAGAAATGGAGCAGGAATGAAATGTGTTGTGACAGCCTTCTGTGGGGCAGAATGGAGAGCACATGGGGCAAAGGGGAAAGAGGAGCTATTTCCAATTTGACATAAAGACCCACAAGAGTGATGTGCTGCCTTAGGAAATGGTGGGTTTCCATCTTCCCAGAGGTCTTCTGAAGTTTGGTGACCATTTACTGGAGAAACTGAAGATGAGATTCCCAAGGGGATGTGGGGGCACACTTAGGGGGCTTCTAAGGTCCCTTCACAGCTCTGATTCTGTGGGCTTACAGGAGTCAATCTCAGCAGACAGATATATTTGAAAAAATATGTATTATATGTATTTAGTCATGAAAAGTACTGTGCACAAAGGCATAGGGATGGCAATCAAAATAAATAGGAAAAAAGTAGTTTGGTTGGTGTGTGGGACATTGAGTATGTGAAAGGGAGTTATAATATAATAAGGATATGGTTCTTATATGTGATACTTCTTCATCTCCCATCTCTTTGCCTTTTCCCAGGCTGTGCCCCAGGCTTGGAATGCACTGTTTCTCTTCACCTCTGCCTCTTAAAATCTTAGTTTCCTTCAAGACTGAATAGCACCTTCTACATGGAGCTTTTCCTGATTCCCCTGCTTACTTATGCCTTCGCCTTTAATTAGACTTTATATTTAATTTGCATGTATTTAAATAAGCATATGGTATCTTCTTTGATAGAATCTAAGTCCCTTGGGAGAAGAGAAGGTTTCATTTTTGTTTTTTATCCCCAGCATGTAACACAGTACCTGGCATAGAATAGGTTTTTAATAAGTGCTTCTTGTTTATTTGAATAAGGCCGAAGAGACAAGTTTGAGCTAAGTTTTAGAAGGCTTTAAATACCAACCTCTATTAAAGAATTTATATTACGTTCATTGGGCCCAGGGGAACCCACAGAAGACTTTAAAGCATGGAAGTAATGTGATCAAACCTGTGCCTTAGGAAGATTTCTCTGGCAGTATGTATACAGGATGCTCTCTAGAGGCAGAAAAAACAGGAAAGATGACACCATCCCAGATGGTAGGTCATAGGGAATGGAGCTAGGATGGCAACAACAGGAGTAGGAGGGGGAAAGCAAGGAGGCAACAACTGTCCATATATGGGAGGTAAAAGAGAAAGAAGAGTCTAAAATAAAAATATTGGGCTTTTAATGTTTTCCAAGTGCTTTGCTCACCAAATATGTGATTCTCTTCCATTTCCCAAAAGACTCAGATGGTTTAAGTGACTTTCTTAGGGTCCCCCAGGCTGGTATGTGTTGGAACCCAGGCTCCTAAGTTCAAGTGCGGGGCTCTTTTCACCACCTTGGCAATGAATGATTGTGAAAGTTGGGGCCTGGAAGACTGGCAGTGATGACAAGGGCCATACCAAGGCAACTTGGAGAATGGAAGGGGCTGTGCCACACTGTGAATGGGTGACTGGGTGAGAGTTAAGTCCGGGCCTTCCAACGCTTGATCCAGTGTTCTTTCCCTCCCCTTATGAAAGGGCTATTGCAGCTCATCATTTTGTCTAGCCACTCCTACTTTACAGGGGAGAAATTAAGACACTGGACTGATAAAAAAAAAGGAGAAAAATGAAAATCTGAAATAGAAATCATAACAGGCCTCGATTGTTGAGGATTGCCTTCAAATACCTATGAGTTTTGTGTGATCCAGAGGACCAGAAGAGCTCTAGGGGCCCTTACTGCTCTGCCATGCCAGAGTCAGGGAGACTGATAGAAGATGCCTTTGCATGGGCCCCCAGAGAGACACTTGGAAGGAACTCCCACAGGTGAGGGGAGAATCCTAGAGCAGGCAGCAAAGTGTCCAAGGGCACAGAGGTAATGGATTCCAACATAAGCCAGAGTTCTGCTGCCAGACCAGCACCTTTTCAAGCACTGTAGCAGGTTCCCTTGCTTGGGTGCAGCCCGGTGAAGAAATGATTTTAGTCTTCAGCCAGCATGTGCCACACTTGTGTGGAGCACCACAAACAGTGTCTAAAAGGATCATATCTGTGAGGCCTCAAGAAGTACGGGGTAGGGAGAAGAAAAGAACCATCTGTCCTGCTTGGCTGAGGCAGCTGCTGCTTTGTCCTCTTCTTTGCTGTCCTTAGCACCCTTGAGAAAGAGCATGTCACCTGCCTCCCCAAGATGTCTTCAGTGCCCGCTGTATGCCCAGACAGTTATCTTCTGCAGGAAGAGGTGGAGCTGGGAGGGGCAGAGAGTGCATTCGGGTAAGTATAATATGAGGAGGGAAGTGAGAGGACAAAAGAGAGCTTCAAGCAGTCAGTAAATAATCCAGGAATATGTGAGAAAGGAGAAAAATTGCATGGTAATGCCAGAAAGGGGTTCTGATGGGCCACCAGTCATCCTGGCTAAATGCAGACTGGAAGCTATTGGAGGTCAGGGACTCTCAGGTTTTTTCTTCCTATCCTCAGCACCTGGCTCACTGTCTGACATAGGTGGGTACTTGGTAACCATTTGTTGAGTTTACTGAGTCAAACATTCAAAATATCAGGAAAGAAAATGTCCTCTTTATACTCCCTGTAGTCTCGTGCCAGCCATTTACGTGGGTGCAGAGGATCACCTTCTTGGAGCTATGCACCTTGCTGCTGGCTGCCAGGAGGTGACATCCTTTTCTGGGAAGGGTTTGAATGGCACAGAATGGGCACTGTGGAGTTCCCTCAGAGCCATTCACTGGAGAGGGAAATTAATTGTTCCCCATGAGAATCTTCCCACTACCTGATGCATCAGGCATTAGTAGCAGCATGTGAGGCCCTGGTTGCAACCTACCTAGTCTTTTGTGTTTCCCACTGCAACTTGCCCCTCCTTTGTTTCTCCTTCCCTATCTCTCCTTTGCTTCCTCTGTTTCTGCCTTCATCTCTACCTCTCTGCAGAGCTGTCTCTAGGGAATACAAACTCAGGATCATAGTATTAGGGAGAGGCTCAGAATCAGACAGGGCTTCTCCCATCCTCAGGATTCTATTCTAGACCTTCTTAACTGCTCCTTCTTTGTGCCTCACTGGACACAGTTATGTGTCTTCTCTTTCACATCTCCATCCTCACAGTTCACCTTTAAAGATTACAGAGTATTTTCCTCACAACAATCCTGAAAGCCATGGTTCAAATAAATATCCATTTTACAGATAAGGAAAAGCTCTGAGACAGCTAATGTCAGAACTAGCACTCCAGCCCAGGGCTTCTAACTTGATGACCATGTCCATTCTATGATACCACATTGCTGCTCTTACTCCCTTCCTCCCCTCTTACTCCAGTTCCTGGTCTCTGATGTCCTGATTCCAGTCTCTAAGTAGTACATCTCAGACAATAAACACTTAGTAAGTCCCTGTGTGCCAGACACTGTTTTAGTTGCTGGATTTAGAAGTACAAAGAATGAACTCCCTAACCTCAAGTTGCTT
Source organism: Gracilinanus agilis (assembly GCF_016433145.1). Classification (NCBI taxonomy): domain Eukaryota; kingdom Metazoa; phylum Chordata; class Mammalia; order Didelphimorphia; family Didelphidae; genus Gracilinanus; species Gracilinanus agilis. The sequence continues at coordinate 66,064,147 of NC_058132.1, forward strand.
CTCATGATGGGGAGAGAAGTATAAAAATATGTATAGATATATGTAGATGTAGATAGATATGTGTATACATACACAAAGTGAAAATACAAGGTAGTTCGGGAGGGAAGACAAATGTAGAATAAATTTATGCAGAAGGTGGTACTTGACCTGCTTCTTAAAGGAAAAGAGATTATAAGGTGGATGTAAGGATGGAGGAGTGCATTCTAGACAAATGAGATGGCAAGTGCCCAGGCATGGAGATGGGGCTTAGAGGAGCAAAGGCTAGTTTTCTGGGATTGTAGTGTATGGGTGTCCAGGGGTAGGGGGAGAATGCTAAAGTTTATTGGAGCCAGGTTTTGAAGGGCTTTAAAGGCCAAACAGAAGAGTACCATGAAGACATTTGTCACAACAGGACCTGAGTTTTCATCCTGGCCTTGCTACTCACTACCTATGTGATTTTGGGAAAATCATTTGACTTGTCCCTTTTCTCCTCTCTAAAGTAAGAGGGTTGGGTCAGATGACCTCTTACAGAGATGTATGATTCTATGATCTTGCCCTGTCACAGATGTGACATTTGAATGAAGTGGCTCCTCACTGTCAGTCCAGTTTTCTTTCTATAGCAACATAAAGTCAGAAGAAAAGGAAAATGTCTCAACAAGGCCTTTGGGGATGATTATGTTGTGCGAGGGCCAAAATTCTGTAGTCTGGGATCAAAATTCCAGAATCTTTGCATTATGGAAACAGTGGTACCCCCTAATACAGCTGCTTTCCCTGCTATATGCTATATGTCCTGCTATAGGGCAGTGATTCCCAAAGTGGGCGCTATTCCCCCCTGGTGGGTGCTTTAGCGATCCAGGGGGGCAGTGATGGCCATAGGTGCATTTATCTTTCCTATTAATTGCTATTAAAATTTTTTTTTAATTAATTTCCAGGGGGCTAAGTAATATTTTTTCTGGAAAGGGGGCGGTAGGCCAAAAAAGTTTGGGAACCACTGGTCTAGGGGTAGAGGCAGAGCATCAGGAAGAAGACCCAAGCTCTCCCCCTGTACCCTCCAGGCAGATGGAAAATCCAGGAAAAAAATCAGCCATTTTCCCAGCTCAAGTCAGCATGGAGAGACAAGACAGGTCTTCCAGCACTGGGGGATAGAGGTCCATCTAGGAAAGAACGCGTGGAGCATTTTCATCATTGGGAGAGGCTGTCCATTCACTAGGGAAAGAAAAGGCTCCAAATCCAGCGTAAAGGGGCCTAATCCTGTACAGGGTTCAGGAAAAGAGGCCTCTGGCAGGCCCAGATCCAGGGCTGACTTCATAGGAAGGGGCAGCAGCCATGTGGTTCTGATCCCAGGAAAGAAGCAGGGATTTCAGTTCCACCCTCTAGTTCAGTCTGAATCAGCCTGCTATTGGACTGATCAAGGCAGGAATCCCAAACTGAAGAGAAGTTTGTAGTTCTATCACTCAGAGCCAAAAGAGCTTTCCAGTTAGCTGATAATGGCTAAGTTTACAACAGTCACACTAGAATTCCAAATGGAAAAATTTTACAGATAGATCCTTCTGACACCCAGGTTGGGAACTTCCAGAGCTCAGATCAAGAGATAGGAAATTAGGCTGTCCCGGACCAGACTGTGCTAGGAGCACTGAAATCTTGCAGGTTCCCTAACCTGAGCTATTCCTGAGATCTTGGAATGACCCAAATATCTCTAAGAAAGTAGCAAAAGGACCAACCTACACACTCCCCCTAGAAGCGTCCAGAGCCTAGGCTTAAAATTAAATCCAAAGTCGGGGAGTGAGGTGGAAGTATGAGCAGATGAAAAACCCTTATAGTGACAAAAGTGTTGCTCAAGACAAACTCAGAAGAGAATGACTCCAAAACATCATCAACATCATCAAGCAAAGCCTAAAAGTGGGACACAGCTTGAGTATAAGTTCAACTATAAGTCCTGGAAGAACTAAAGCAAAAGCTTTAAAAAAGTTTTTGTAAATGAAATGAGAACTATGAAAAAAAGAATTGGAAAGGGAAATCAGTAGCTTGCCTTGAAACTTGGATTAAGTGCAGCTAGGTGGCGCCATAATACTTAGACTGGTCAGGAAGACTCATCTTCCTGAAATCAAATCTGGCCGGAGACTAGCTATGTGACCCTGGACAAGTCACCTAACCCCGTTGTCTTAGTTCCTCATCTACAAAATGAGCTGGAGAAGGAAACAGCAAACTACCCAAATATTTTTGTCAAGAAAAACCCTGAAGAGTCAGAAACCACTGAATGATGACAAAAATTTACCCAAGGGAAAACTCAGTGAAAATTAGAAAGGACCAAATAGAAATTAGTTCTCTTTGAGAAAATAAGAAAATCAAAAGAACTGAAAAACAAAATAGAAGAAAACTTAAGGTATCTCATAGCAAAAACAACTAATTTGGAAAACAGACTTAAAGGAGAAATACTTTAAAAATCATTGGGCTAACTGAAACCTGTGACCAAAAAAGAGTTTAGGACATCCTATTTCAAGAAATCATAAGAGAAAACTGCCCAAATCCAGAACCAGAGGGCAAAGAAGAAATAACATAAAAAATTCCCAGAAGCATTATAGCTGAAATCCAGAGCTTCCAGATCAAAGGGAAACTACTTTTTAAGCAGCAGAAAGGAGTCACAGTCAGAATCACATACAGTTTAGTAGCCATCACTACTACAAAGGAGTAGAAAACTTGGAATACAACATTATAGATGTAGGTTTATAACGAAAATCACCCATCCAAACAGTATAATCCTACAGGATTTTTAAAAAAGAATTTTTAGTGAAATAGAGGACTTCCAATCATTCCAGATGAAAAGAACAGAGGTGCATAGAAAATTTGAAGACTAAAACACAAGAGTCAAGAGAAACACAGAAAGTTAAGTTAGCAATCAGGGGACTAAATAAGGACAAATTATTTGCTTTCTAATGGGAAATGTTATTAGGGATGGAAAGGGAAGAAAGAGAAATCTTGGAGGGGGGGAAGTATAAGGATGGAAAGGGAAGAAAGAGGAATGTTGGAGGTGGGGAGAAATATGTGTGCAATTTTCTATACTCTAGATCAGTGATTCCCAAAGTGGGCACTACAACCTCCTGGTGGGTGCTGCAGCCATCCAGGGGAGCAGTGATGGCCACACTTTTTTTGTATTACATTCTATTCTGAGTTCAATAAATAAGTTTCATAATTTCCAGGGGGCACTAAGTAATATTTTTTTCTGGAAAGGGAGCAGTAGGCCAAAAAAGTTTGGGAACCACTGCTCTAGATGCTCAAGTAGAAAGCTGTACAAACAAAGAAGAGGTGGGGGGAGCTTGGCACTTGAACCTCGCTTATCTGACCTGGTAACATTTTTTAGCCATTCCCTTTCTCAATTTCCAATTCTTTGCCACCACAAAAAAAGAGGTGTGGGGGAATGTAATTTTTGTTGTTATTATCTACTTAAAAGTTTATTTTGGTTGGAATTTCTTCCTTATTCTGCCCTAGAAGTGATAAACTCAGCACAGATTGAGATGTCTATTTTTTAGAAATGGTCAATGCAGAATTTTTTTCCCTGATGCTTTCTAAATTGGGTGGGCAGAGAGGGAAGGAGGGAGAGAAGGTGGATGTTTGCTGATTGAAAAAAAATTATTTTAAAAAATATTTAGGGAAACAGCTATAAAAGCAAGAGAACTGCCAGATAGCCATGGGTCTTAAGGGCCTATAGGAATCTAGGTAGTAGGACACTTGTCAACTCTCCTGAGGTGAGGGATATCAGACTTATCCTGTCCTATGATATTGCCCAAACTCGTTGTCTTAAGGCAAGTGATACCTCCTTGGGAGGGAAAAATGAAAGAGAACTCTGTGGGTAGGGAATGAATGGAGTTTATATTAGTATACTTCAGGCTAATCAGATTTTCCCACAGATAGCAGTCACATATGGGCCAAAGGATCTGGTAGTCCAGGGAGAGGGGAATCTAATAACAGAGAATGACCACAGAGGTAATTAATCATAATAGCTGCATTTATATAGCACCTTGAGGTTTGTAGGAGCACTTTACATACATTATTTAATTTGATCCTCAACAACCTAGGGAGGTAGGTGCTCTTATTTCCTTTTTTACAGATGAGGCCAAAATTAAATACATGTCCATTGTCACACGCAGGTAGGAAGGGTTAGAATTCACACTTATGTTTTGCAGACTTCCAAGGGCAGTGCTCTCCGCTGTGTCACTTAGCCACCTCCAGTGTGCATTAGAACAAGAAGATATTGGACTTGAAAGATCAGGTGTCTCAACTCTGATCCCTAACTAGCTGTGTGACGGAGCAAATCCATTACACATCTTTGAGCCTCAGAGTTTTCATTTGAAAAATGGAAGAAGTTGCGGCATCATATTCTGTCACTTGATGTTTTGAAGAAAGTGCCCTTTAGACATCAGAATCTGTGATAGCTGGGTGACTCAGTGAATAGAGAGCCAGGTCCAGAGAGGGGAGGTCCTAGATTTAAATCTGGCCTCAGACACTTCCTAACTGTGTGACCCTGGGCAAGTCACTTCACCCTCATTGCCTAGCCCTTACCACTTTTCTGCCTTGAAACCAATACATAGTATTGATTCTAATGCAGAAGGTAAGGATTTTTTTTTTCCTAATCCTATAGAACTTTCAGGTGCTACTACTAGCAATATTATTGATAATAATGGTTAAGCTTCATTAAGTAGGTGTTACCCAATACCTTAAAGGAAGGCAGGGTTTCTTCTTATTGAATCTTTTTTCTTTATCTTATTTTAATATCAAATTTCTACTCACGTTTTCCAAAGCTATATGATTCATATTGTCTCCTTCCCTTCTTCCCTCCTCACTCTTGGAGTTGACAAGCAATTCAGTCTGGGTTATACGTGCATTAGCAAGCAAAATATTTCTATATTCATTTGTATAAGTGAATAATCTTATAAAACCAAAACCCCAATTCATATACCCAAACAATCAATCATTTGCATTTCTATTCCAGTAGTTCTTTCCCTGGAGGTGTGGATAGCATTCTTTCTCATAAGTCCCTCAAAATAGTTCTGGATCCTTGCATTGCTATTAGTAGCAAAGTCTATCACATTTAATCATCTCACAATATTTCAGTTACTGTGTATGATGTTCTCCTGGTTCTGCTCATTTCACTCTGTATTAGATCATGTAGGTTTTTCTAATTCTTTCCAAAGTCATCCTGTTCATTCCTTATAGCACAGTAGTATTCCATCGCTATCATATGCCACATTTTGTTCAGCCATTCCCCAATAGAGGGATTTCCCTTTAGTTTCCAATTCTTTGCCAGGAAGGCAGAGTTTCCAAGAGATGGAAAGGAAAGGAATAATGCGTTCCAGACATGGGTTAATAATGTAAGGAGGTGGGAGGCCGAGTATCAAGGGATATTTATTCAGCGACTGATTATTAAACCATTTGGGATAGAAGAAGATTAGTTTGGAGGGCTGGAAAGGTAGGTGGGTTCCAGATTGTAGAGGATCTTGAATGCAGGGGGAATATAGGGTAATTTACTATTCTGAATAGTTTGATTGTTGATCCTATAGAGTCTATAGTATAGACAATGCACAAATCACTCTAACATATAAACTTTCCTCCATCAAAGCCAGTGGAAATACCACATTTTTACTCTAACATTACAGAGTGTGCCTAGGGAAGAGGTAGTTTTGGCATTAAGAGAATGAAGATGGGAAAATAAATCAGTTGTACAAAGTGTATATAAATGAGATCCAAGCTGAAGGGGACATAATTGGGAAGGTATTGAAGGACCAATATACAGGGTCTCTAACCAAACACAGAGGAAAAATCTTGGACCTTATTAATAGTGTGAAAAGGTAACTGAAAAAGAATTGAATGAATGAGTAAGGCACATATTAAATGCTTCAGAGTAATAAACATTAACAGCCTGCTATAAGGTAGCTGGGTGGCATAATGGATAGGGCACTGGCCCTGAAGTCAGAACTCATCTTACTGAGTTCAACTCTGGCCTCAGATACTAGTTTGTGTGACCCTGGGCAAGTAATTTAATTCTGTGTGCCTCAGTTTCCTCATCTGTAAGATGGGCTGGAGAAAGAAATGGCAAACCATTCCAGTATCTCTTTTCCAAGAAGACCCTAAAACAGGATCAGGAAGAGTCAGATACAACAAAAACCACTACTATGTGTTAGGCATTGTCTAAAAAAGTCATAAGGCAGCCCCTATCTTCAAGAACACCACAATCTAATGGAGAAAGACAACAGCCTAGAAAAGAAGGATGGGAAGAGGAGGAGGAAGAGGATCTGAAGCTGGGGTGGGAAATGATTTGAGGAAGTGTGAGTTGACTTCATCTTGTAAAATGCTTTTAGAGATCATGAAATTCAGGAGAGCATCTGGGTAGAAAATGAAAAAGGTGAGTTTCCCGGGTGCCTTGCTCAAATGGAAGGTCTGAGAGGAGCCCATTTCCTACCCTCCAACCAAGGGAGGGGCCCCATGGGTGTTGATGAGGTGTCTTTCAACTTCATGCTTACTCTGGGCTAAGCCCTAGGGATACAAATACAAAAGTCTGCCGGCTCTTCTCAAGGAGTTCTCATTCTTAATCGAAGTGACAGTATATGTGGAAGGTTTTAGCTGCAAATCCAATGTAAAAGTCCCAAGAACTATATACAAATTGATGACATCCTTAATGAGGGTGTTAGTAGATAACCGTTAGACTTTCTCAAGTGATACTTAAAATCATTGCATCTTTATCATTTTATAATTAACTGAAAAATGCAGGAAATATAAGATTCCACTGTACTGTTTGTTGATTATAAAAAAGCATTTGATTCAGCAGAACAAAATAGTGCCTTACAGACTCTTATTAAATAAAGTGCCTCCTATCTAGACATTTACTGGAGCTAGCTCACTTTTACTTTAAAGAGAATTATTAAATTTTCAGCTTGAGCATTCACATCTTGGGAATAAGTAAATGCCACTAATTGATCAATTTTCTGATAGACTAAAAAGTGATGAGAGAAAATGTTAATAATGGAAACTAAACATGAAAGAAAAAGAGAAAGAAAGGAAGAAGAAAGAGAGAGAAAGAAAGAGAGAGAGAGAGAAAGAGCTAAAGAAAGAAAGAACAGCAGCTAGGTGGCTGCAATGCATAAGAATGCCAAGCCTGCCTCAAACATTTACTAGCTATGTGACCCTAGGTAAGTCATCATTCACCCTATTTGCTTCAGTTTCTTTATCTGTCAAATGAGCCAGAGAAGGACATGGCGAACCACTCCAGTATCTTTGCCCAAAAAAAACCCAAATGGAGTCACAAAGAGTTGGAAACAACTGAGCATGATCAGAGCAAAGGTGTGTTTCATAGAGCCAATTGTTAAACATTTACCAGTACGCTTCTGTGCTTATCTATCGAAATCCTTTAAAATTCCTTGGAAGATATAATAACAAATGAGCCCTGTTCAATTATCCTTTGATAATAAACATCAGGGGAAGCATAAAACCATTTAGATGTCTATTTGTCAAAGGTATTCACTACTGTTGAAGGAAGAGATACAGTGCAGAGTCCAAGTCAAAGAGAGATTCTCTTTGGATGCTCCTTGTCAGCATCAAACTACATCATTATAGAACCTTCAGGAAGAAAACTATTTGTACTTTTTTTTTTCATTTATCAAGCATTTATTTTTTTTTTCCTCCTGGAATCAAACATTTAAAACAAAAGCATAACAGAGGCATAATCAAGCAAAACAAATCTTCATATTGATTATGCCCAAAAATGTATTTTTTCGTTCTGTATATTTAGTTGATCACCCTTCTGTCAAGAGATGGGTTGAACCTGCTTTATCAGCTGTCCTCCGAAGCAGGGACTGATCACAGCATTGATCAAATTTCTTAAGTCTCTCAAAATTGTTCAGTTTTACAATATTGTTATGAAAGAAATTGTTTTCATGGTTCTACTCACTTCATTCTGCATCATTTAAGTTTTCTCAGGTTTCTCTGAAACCCCTTTAAACATTTCTTTTAGCACAATGGTATTCCATTACATTAATATGCCATAATATGTATAATAATTTCCCAATTAATTAGTATCCTCTTAGTTTTCTTTGCTACTTCAAAAAAAGAGCTGTTTTTAAAAATAATTATTTATTTAGAATATTTTTCCATGGCTACATGATTTGTGTTCTTTCCCTCTCCTCCTCCCACTCCCCTCCCAGATCTGACAAGCAATTCAACTGGGTTATACATGTATCATTGTTCAAGACTTATTTCCATATTATTATTTGCAATAGAGTGATCATATAGATAATAAAGTGTCTAAAGACAAAACCTCTAACGATTAATCATATCCCCATCAAACCATGTCATCAATCATATGTTTTTCTTTTGTGTTTCTGCTCCCATAGTTCTTTCTCTGGATGTAGATAGTGTTCTTTCTCATAAGTTATCCTTCAGGATTGTCATGGATCATTGCATTGCTACTAGTAGCAAATTCTGTTATATTTGATCATTCTAAAATGTTTCTGTTTCTGTTTACAATGTTCCCCTGGTTCTGCTCCTTTTGATCTGCATCAATTCCTGGAGGTCTTTCCAGTTCACATGGAAATCCTCTAGGTCATCAATCCTTATAGCACAATAATATTCCATCACCATCAGATACCACAGTTTGTTCAGCCATTCCCTAATCGAGGGACAACCCCTCATTTTCCAATTCAAAAAAGTTGTTATAAATATTTTTGTATACAAAGGACCTTTTCTTCTTTCTTTGACCTTTTTTGGAATGTAGGCCTAGTAGTGGTCAAAGTGTTGAATGTCATAGTTTTAGTATCATAGTTCTAAAACTTCAGAATATCTAGACCAATTCACAGCTCTATTAACTGTGTATTAGAATTACTTAAATTTGCATTTCTCTAAATGCTAGTAATTTGGAGCATATTTTCACATGTCTGTGGATAGTTATTATTTCTTCACAAGAGACTGAAGAAGTTTGTATCTTTTGACCATCAGGTTAGAGAAGCCCTATACTAATGTTCTGTTGGTATGACAGTGAGATGTGGAATACACCTGCTTCTAAAGAATTAAAAAATGAAAACCACAAGAGGGCAATGGAGAGACATTACTGTGAGAGAGTAACCAGTAGTGAAATATAATTACGAGAAACTTGGATGAACAGGATTAAAACAATATCGTGGAATTGTATGACAGGAAAAATTAGGCTAGTCACTAGCAGTAAGGAGGGATGATGGGTGAACAGAGTGAGCTACTGCTCACCTCACAATGTCAGGAGAAATTGAAGGCCCTGAACACATTGAGTAGACCCTCTCTGATGAGTTAATAGGAGGACATGGATAGGAGACAGGGCAGGATAGATGCATCACAATCATTGGGGAGAATGCATATCAATGAGATCACAGATGAGTTCTACTGAAGCTTTGTGTGGGGTTAGGGGACATGATAAGATTCTTGGAAGCCATGTGGTAGGTGGGATGGGTCAAAGAAAAGGGAGAGATTAGAATCAGACTAGTTAGGAGATTATTGTAAGAATCCACACCTAAATTAGGGTAGTGTCTGTATGAGTGAAAAGAAAAAGGGATAGATTTGAGAGTTGTAGAGCATTTGGCCTGGCACATGGGTAGGTATATAATAAATGTTTGTTGATTGATTACTCAGGGGGGAATGGACAAGACTTGGCAAGTGATTGAGCAAGGAGAGACAGCAATGAATCAAGGATGGTACTGGGGGGCTAGGATGGTGGGGTCTTCTAGAAATTTGGAGGCCCAAAGGAGAAGTGGGACTGGGTGGGGAAAATAATAAATTCTGTTTTGGACATGTTGAAGGTCCTGCTAAGTATGATTTTATAAACTCTCTAGATTAGAAGAGACCTTAGAGACTTTCTGTCTGAGAAATACCCTCCACAGCATTTCTGACATGATTGTAAGGAAGGTGTGTTCAAATCTGGCCTTAGACTCTTCTAGCTGTGTGACCCTGGGCAAGTCACTTAAAGTACCTAGTCCACTTCCCACCTGGTATTCTTTGCCTACCTTCTATCAGATTCTCCCAGTGACTGTTGCTTTGACAAAAACAGAGGTACCTACCTGGTTCTTGGTAACCATGTGAGAAGAGGAAGGAAAGCTAATTCTGAGTATGGTGTCAAAGTTGGAGGATAAAAAGTGGGAAGTGAAGAAGGGAAGTGGCTTCTACTCTAGACAATATTGAGAATTGCAGAGTTTCATGAGAAAGAGCCTTCAAATATTGCCTTAGTTCCTTTAGTATCTGTGGTTTGGTTGTGCTGCCCTCTCTAAGCCAAAATAATTACAGGATTATTTGTGAGCTGATGACCCTCTGATTTAGCCATCTCCACCCCTGTTTTGAGGGCTAAGGACACTTGTATCTGCTATGTTGGGCTACAAAAGGCTCAGAGGAAGTCTTGGCTTGAATCTTCAAAGCAAGACTAGTGCTTCACTCCATTCTCTGCTTACTCTATACTTATGATAGCCAGGCCCTCCTCATCTGGGCTTTAGAAGATTTAAGAGTTTAAACTCAGAGCTAAAGCATCAGAGCCTTAAATCTGGAATCCTCTTTTACCTAGAAATCCCTGTGATTGGGGAAACCTCCTCAGTCCAACTTAATAATGGGAAGAAAAGTAGTAGAATACATATTATAAATTCATGTTATTCCACCTCCACTTGGCCCTCACTACCCAAAGGCAGAATTTTATTTCTCCTGAATTGATTTCTGATCTTGCTACCCCATAGAAATTATTCAAAATCTCCTTTTTCTTCTAAGCTTTCTATACTTCCCTTTCCCCAATCTTCTCTGAGGACTTCGCCTCTTCCATGCTCTTTACATCAAAACCCCTTGACATCATCTCCCACTCTTCTTTCCACCAGTCAATGACAAAGAGATAATCCTTCTTGCAAAGCCAGCTGCCAAAACCAGCTCAGGGAAGGGCCTTGTGAGTCAAGCCAGAGCAAGAAGTATGGGGGGTTGGGATTACAGGAGGACCAGTTCCAACTAAGAACTACGCAGACAGCTTCTTAGAGCAGAGGTAAAATTTATTGGGTTGGGGTCTACAATTTATAGGGTAAATTACGTAGGTAAGAGAATTAGGTATTCTTCATATGGAAACATTGATAGGTAATTCACAAGGTAAGAACAATGAACATAAGTTCAGTGATCAAAGACAAGAGTTTTCTATATATGATTGATCAATATGTCAATGTATAATTGCTCAGCTGGATTTGGTAGTTCAGTGGGTGACTCCCGAGCAAGGCTCCTGATGAAGTTCTTGCCCTAGTGGTTTTTTGGCAGAACATCTGATAACTAAGAGGGAAGAACAGGCTGGGTTCAAGCTAAGGGGAAAGACTATGTGACTATTGCTCCTAAGTTAATGGCTGGGGAACTAGAGACCTTGCATTCTGGGGTGTTCTGAACTTATTTCCACAGCCTTGCTGAATGGAAAGCCCCTGACTTCCTATCTACCCAGAACTTTTGTGTCTTGGGGTGTATTCTCACCACTGGGGGTGAGCCAACCCTTTTATCTGTATACTTAGTCTCATCTCTTCCCATCTTTTCCAGGATGGAAATTCAATTCAATCATTCCTCTCCATCTCAGATCTTATCCTATTAACAAATTCCTTCCATACTACCTTCAAAAATGCCAGTGTCCCATATCCTAAAAAAAAAAAAAAACCCTTCACTAGTCCCTACTACCATCCTTATAAGCTGCCATCATGTGTCTCTCCTTTCCCAGCTTTGAAAAAGCTTATACATTCACTGCTTTTATTTCCTGTTCTCTCCTCAACCATTTGCATTCTAGCTTCCAGTCTCATCACTCAACTGAAATTGGTCTCTTCAAAGTTACCACTTACCTCTTCCTTTTTTTTTTTTAACACCCTTACCTTCCATCTTAAAATCACTACTATGTATTGGTTCCAAGGTAGAAGAGCAGTAAGAGCTAGGCAATGGGGGTTAAATGACTTGCCCAGGGTCATACAGCTGGGAAGTGTCTGAGGCCAGATTTGAACCTAGGACCTCCCTTTTCAGGGCCTGGCTTTCAATCCCCTGAGCCACCCAGCTGCCCCATCTTGCTTTGTTTTAAATGAGTTTTTTTTTTTAATGTTTTTTGGTTTTCTCCATCACTATAATGTCCGCTAATATCTAGATAGCTATACCATATAACAAATATCTTTCAGACATCTCAAACTGGATAACCAGTAGATATCTTAAAATAAACACATTCAAAACAGAACTCACTGTCTTTCTCCCTAAACCCAAACCCCCTCTCACCTTCCCTATTACAGTAGAGAGGGGAACACTATCCTTCCACTTTCACAAGCTCCTAACCTAGAAGTCATTCTGGATCCCTCCCTATCTCCTCCACCACCACCACCCCCGATATCCAAGCTATTGCCAAGGCCAGCTGATTTTGCCTTTGTAATACCTTAAGAATATGCCTCTCCTTTGACACTCACCAGGCTAGCTTCTGGGTCTGTCTTCTTAAGCCTCTCCCCACTCCAATCCTACATTCAGCCACTAAATTGATTTTTCTAAAATACAGATCTGACCTTATCACCTACCCCTCCTCATGAAACTCCAAGTGGCACCCTATTGCTTCCATGATCAAATACAAAATGTTCTGTTTATTTTTTATTTTATTATTATTATTTTTAATTTAAACCCTCACCTTCCATCTTGGAGTCATTACTATGTATTGGCTCCAAGGCAGAAGAGTGGTAAGGGTTAGGCAATAGGGGTCAAGTGACTTGCCCAGGGTCACACAGCTGGGAAGTCTGATTTGAACCCAGGACCTTCCATCTCTAGGCCTGGCTCTCAGTCCACTGAGCTACCCAGTTGCCCCACAAAATGTTCTGTTTAGACTCTCAAAGCCCTGCCTAACCTAACCCTGTCCTACCTTTTCAGTCTTCTCACACTTTCCTCCTGGCCATTTACACTTCCACACGGTGGCACTAACCTCTTGGCTGTTTCACTCTAACTCATGGTTCCCAACATTCACACATCCCTGGAACACTCTTCCCCCTCATCTCTGCCTCCTGCCTTCCCTAACCCCTCTTAATTCCAGTGCTTTCCCTATTTTCTTTCCTAGTTTTCCTGAATATATTTGTACGTATTTGTTTTTTGTTGTCTCCCCCCATTAGATTGTGAGCTTCCTGAGGGGCAGGGATAGCCCTTTTCTTTTTTTGTATCCCCTTTGCTCAGCATAGTGCCTGGCACATAGTAGGTGCTTAATAAATATTTTTTGACTGACCAATCAACATCCTGGGTGCATTATTTTGTTTGCTTCAGAAACTTTTCAATTTTATATGAAAATGATCCATTTTACCTTTGTTAATTCCTTCTCTTATCTGATTAAAAATACATCCTCTATCAATGGTTATGAGAGGTTTATCATTTGTTTCTGTTCTAATTTTTTAGTAGTATGATCTTTAATATTAATGTCATGTATACATTTAGACTATTGTGGAATATAGTATTGTGTTGGTCTAAACCTAATTTCTGCCAGATTGTTTTCCAGTTTTCCCAACAATTTTTATGAAACAGTTCTTTACTAAGTAATATATACTTTCCAGTTTATTGAATCCTAGTTTACTGAATTCCATTATTTCTTACTCTTCTTTTCCCAATCTGTTTATTTGTTCGCTTTCTAGTTTTTTAAGTTGTATGCCCAAATCATTAACTTTTGCCCTCCCTAATTTGTTAATATATGCACTCAATGCTATAAATTTTCACCTTAGAATTGCATTGGCTGCATCCCATAGGTTTTGGTAAGAAGTCTCATCATTGTCATTGTCTTCAATGACATTATTAATTGTTTCTATGATTTGTTCTTAACTAACTTATTTTGGAGAATCATATTATTTAATTTCCAATTAGTTTTTGGTTTGCCTTTCCATGTATCCTAGCTAATAACTATTTTTATTGTATTGTGATCTGATAAGGTTGCATTTATTATTTCTGCTTTTTTGCATTTTTTTTGCCATGTTTCTATGCCCTAGTACATGCTCAATCTTTGTGAATGTTCCATGTGCTGCTGAAAAGAAGGTGTATTCCTTTTTGTCCCTATTTATTTTTCTCCATATATCTATTAACTCTAATTTTTGTAGGATTTCATTCACCTCTCTTATCTCTTTATTATTTATTTTTTTGTTTTGATTTGTCTAGATCTGATAGGGGAGGGTTGAGGTCACCCACTAGTATAGTTTTGCTATCTATTTCGTCCTTGAGCTCCACTAACTTCTCCTTTAGAAATCTGGATGCTATACTGTTTGGTGCATACATGGTGAGTACTGATATTTCTTCCATGCTCTTTACATCAAAACCCCTTGACATCATCTCCCACTCTTCTTTCCACCAGTCAATGACAAAGAGATAATCCTTCTTGCAAAGCCAACTGCCAAAACTAGCTCAGGGAAGGGCCTCGTGAGTCAAGTCATTGTTCATACTGCCTTTTATCAGGATATAATTACCTTTAATGTAGATGCAGCCAGATCTTGGGTTATCCTAACTGTTGTTCCCTGGTATCTGAATGACTTCTTCTTAGTGGCTTGTAATATTTTTTCCCTGGTCTGGTAGTTTTTGAATTTGGCTATAATATTCCTGGAAGTTGTCAGTTATGGATTAAATGTAGGAGGAGATCTGTGGATTCTTTCAATTTCCACTTTTCTCTCTTGTTCAAGAATGTCAGGGCAGTTTTTTTGGATAATTTCCTATAGGATGATGTCCAAACTTTTTCTTTTGGCTTGATGTTCTGGTAAACCAATAATTCTTAAATTGTCTCTTCGAGATCTGTTCTCCAGATCTTTGGTTATATCAATGAGGTATTTCATATTCTCAAATTTTTCATTTTTTAAATTTTGTTTTATATATTCTTGCTGCCTTGTGAAGTTATTTGCTTCTAGTTGTTGAGTTCTATTTTTTAGAGACTGAATTTCATTCTTGGCTTTTTGGTCATCCTCCTTCTGATCTGATTTTCTTTGTAGATCTTCTTTCGCCTTCTTTGCTTCATTTTCAAACTGGTCAATTTTAGCTTTTAAGACTTTATTTTTTGTTTTAGTTCATGTATTTCCATTTTCAAATTGTCTTCAGCCTCTCTTGATTGTTTTTTTCAGTTCCTAAAGTTCTTGAGTTAATTGAATTTTGAGAGCTTCCAAAGCCTGTGTCCAATTAGCTGGACCTTCCTCCTCTTCTTCTTTTTCATTTGCTGTTTTTTTGCTTCCTGGAAAGAAACTATCAATTGTAATTTCTTTTCTCTTTTTCTGTTGTTTACTCATATTTTTTCCTTCTCTATTCTGCTAGTTTAATCAGATGGATTTAATGAACTTTGATGAAAGATCTTTCCCCAGCTGGCAATGAAGGTTGGTAGTTATGTTCTCTACAGTCTATGCGGGAGGGGTGTTGGAGTTTCCCTGCCCTCTGAAGACTTCTTGTCTGTGCAATTGATGGGATTAAGCCTGGATTAGTCTGTATTGCTTAATGTGCCCTGAGGCTAAAATCTCGAGAGAAAAAAAAAGTGGGGACACAAGATGGAGTGTTTTCACTGAGCTGTCCAGCAGTAGGGTCCCCCTGCTCTGTCCTGCTATTAGACCTGGTTTTCTTTCCTCTTGAAGCCTTTTGTTCTCTATCTCCATGTGGTAAAGGCCGTAGGTCTGAAGTTTTGCTCTATCTATGCTGCCATCTTCTGAGAGTTTTTGCTGTGTTTATCTGGCTTTCTCCTCTAGCCACCTCCCCGGTGCCTGTGTTCAACTCCCCAAGTCCAGTGCCCTTTCTCTGGGCCAGTGTGCCCACCCAGAGATTTCAGGGGCCACTGGAGACTCCACACAGTGTGTGGGGGAGGGGTCCCGGGATTCCCCTTCTATACCCTCAGACTCAACAGTTCAAGAATTAAAGCCTTTTTCTTGGTGTACCTCTTAAGCTGTCCAGCAGTAGGATCCCCCTGCTCTGTCCAGTTGTTAGATTTGGTCCTCTTTCTTTTCTCAAAGGCATCTCAGTGTGGAAAGGGTGAGGTTTTAAGGTTTGCTCCGTCTAAGCCACCATCTTCCTGGAATCCCCCCCATTCTGTTTCTTAAGCAGCCTCTCTGTTATATAATCATTTATTGGCCGTTTTTGATTCTACTGGACTTGAGATGGAATTTTCTTGGCAACTTTGCCATTTCCTTCTCCAGCTCATTTTATAGATGAGGAAACTGAGGGAAATAGGGTGAAGTTTTTTGTTTGTTTATTTGTTTTTCCACACAGCTAGTAAGTATCTGAGGTCAGATTTGAACTCTGGACTCTTCCTGACTCCAGGCTGGACATTCTTTCCACTATGGTACCATAAGGGTAGCCTTATCCACTAATAAATAGTTTTGATGACTGCTGCTCTATAAAAACTATTGTTTGAGGTCTAGAAGTGCTGTTCCCCCTTCATTCCAACATCTTTATATTACTTTTCTTAATAGTCTAGATATTTAATTTTCAAAATGAATTTTGTCATTATTTTATTTCTTTGATAATTTAATTGACGTAGCATTAAAACTGTTAACTATAGTAGTTAAAAAAAGTTAACTATAGTAGTATTGTGATTTTTATTATTTCATTGTGACCCAGCCATGAGCACTGAATATTCCTACGGTTATTTAAATTTTTCTTTGCCTCTTTAAGGGGCACTTTGTAAATGAATCTATATAAGTTTTATAAATGCTTTGGTAGACTGATCCCTAGATATTTTATGCATTTGATAATTATTTGGGATGAGCCTTTCTATTATATTACCTCTTAGATTTTGTTATTACATAGAAACAATGTTTATTTTTGAGTGTTTAATTTGTAGCCTGTAAATTTGCTAAAGCTGTTCATTGTCTCCATATCTTTTCAGATTCCCTAGGATTTCCCAAGTATACCAACATGTCTTTAATATTGTTTTTTTTTTTTTTTACTTTTTAAATTTTTATTCCTATATTGTTATGGAAATAAGAATCTCATTACCTTACTCTATATGTCTACTTGTGTATGTCAAATATGTTTCTTGGAAAAAGCATCTCATAGGATTAATATTTTTAAAGCACTCTGCATGGGGGAGTTCATCTCATCTATAATTGCACTTATTATTACCATTTCTGTTTTTCCTTTCATCTTGTTTTCCTCCTTTGATCCTATACTTTCTTCTTTCACTGCCTGACCACATGGTTCCCCTTTAATCACTCCCATTTTACTTCCTTTATATTATTCTCCTCCCTATCACCACCCTTCTTATTCTCCTACTACTTCTCTATAGGGCTTTTTAATCACTCCCCCATTCCACCTCCCTTATATTATTCCCCTCCCTCCACCATCTTTCTTACTCTCCTTCTATAGCTCTAGAGAATAAGATCAGATTCTCTACCGCAATGAGTCTGTTATTCCCCATGAGAATATATTTTACTGATTGGCTGTCACCACCCTAATCGTCCCCACAACTGTAACTGTTTTTCTTCCCATGCCCTTTTATTTGGTATGATTTACCCCATGTTACTTGTCTCTTCCTATTTCTCTCAGTGCTGTCTTCTTTTTCACCCTTTGATTTTTTTGGGGGGGATATATCTTCCTGAAAAGTTTAGTACCATACCTTATATCTATGAATACTTCTAACTACTATGTTAAAGAGAGCAATTTTAAGAAGTACAAATACTTTCCACTAGGCATATAAACGATATGACCTTCTTGAGTCTTGTATATTTTATCTTTCTTATAAACCTTTTTATGCTTATCTTGAATTTTGTGCTTATCTTGAATTAGTATTAGGTCATCAACAAGTCTGTTTTGCTATGCTCTTTTCATCAGGAATGCTTGAACATCCCCTTTGTTATTAAATCATGATTTTTCTCCCCGAAACAGTCTTCATGGGTAGATGATTTATGGTTGTAAACCCATTTTTGTTGCCTTCCAGAGTATCATATTTCAAACATTTAGATCCTTTAATGCAGAAGCTCCAAAATCTTGTGTAATCAATAATGGATCTCCATTGAATTGTTTCTTTCTTGCTTGATGCAGTATTTTCTACTTACCATGGGATTTCTTCAATTTGGCTATAATATTCCTGGAAGTTGTCATTTGGGGATTTAATGCAGGAGGTGATCTATGGATTCTTTCAATTTCTCTTTTAATCTAGAATTCAAAGAATATCAAGGTAGTTTCCTTTTATAATTTCTTAATTGGATCTATCTTCCAGGTCAATTGCTTTTCAGTCAGATATTTCATATTTTCTTCTATATTCAAAATTCTTTTGATTTTGTTTCATTGTTTCTTGATATGGCATGAAATCTTTATCTTCTTTATGCCCAATTCTAATTTTCAAAGAATGGTTTTCTTCCATGACCTTTTGATGCTCCTTTTCCATTTGGTCCATTTTACTTTTCATGAAACTCTTTTCTTCATGGCATTTTTATGCTTCTTTTGCCACTTGCCCAATTTTGCTTCTTCAGATATAATTTTCTTTTTGCATTACTTTCATTTCTTTGCCCCATTTTCCTTCCACTTCCCTCATTTGATTTTTTAATTCCTTTTTGAACTCTTCCAGCACCTGAGACCAATTCCCATCATTATTTCAAGTTTTGTATGTGGAGGCTTTTGAATCCCAATCTCCGCCCCAGTCTGAGCCTTGTTCTTCTTTGCCTCTTTAGATATTTTCTATGGGTATTTTTTTTCCTCTTTGACATCTATTTGTGTTTTCAGGGTAGAGGGGGCATTGTCTTAAACTTCAGTTTTTCCTTGCTGCTCCCCTCAGCTATAGTTCCTGTTTTCTGCAACTTTCATTTCTTCCAAGGTGTTACCATGGCCCACAGAGAGTAGATTCTGCACATTCTCCAGCATGACCTCCAGGTACAGCTCTTTCTGAGAATGGTCCAATACACACCACTCCTCCTGACTGAAGTCCACAGCCACATCCTTGAATGTTACTGACCCCTGGGATGGGCGCCTTGGGGCCATTTCCTCTGGCTCTGGGCTCTCTGCTTGGACCACACTGTGGTTCTTCATGGGGTGGAGCCCCAAGGTGGGGAGACTTCTTTAGAGCAGGGGCCCCCGGGCTCCTGCTCCGCCTCTCTTTAATGAATCAATGTGCACATGCCCAGCTTCACTCCGAAAGATTTCGGGAGCAGAAAGCTCAGCAGCCAGGGGAAAAGAGCTCGGCTCCCTCGCCTGCTGCCCATCTTCCCCAGGAAATGTCATGTCTTTAGTATTGTTAAGGACAGTTTTAACTCCTCTTTACCTATTTTTACTCTTTTAATTATTTCTTTTGTCTTAATGCTATTGTTAGCATTTCCAGAACCATATCATATAATAGTGGAGAGAATGGGCTTCCTTACTTTACTCATATTTAATGGAAAATGTTCCCATAAAACCCTATTGTGTTTGTTTTTGGTTTTATATAGATACTTTTAATAACATTAAAAAAGGTTTCTCTTTGCCTGTACTGTATAGATCTTTTAGCATAAAACAGTATTGTTCTTTGATAAAAATTTTTCCCACATCTACTGAGATTATCATGTGGTTTTGAACATTTTGATTTTTTTATTTTTTTATTGATTAATTTAGAAAATTTTTCCATGGTTACATGATTCATTTTTTTTTAAACCCTTAACTTCTGTGTATTGGCTCCTTGGTGGAAGAATGGTAAGGGTGGGCAATGGGGTTCAAGTGACTTGCCCAGGGTCACATAGCTGGGAAGTGTCTGAGGCCAGATTTGAACCTAGGACCTCCCATCTCTAGGCCTGACTCAATCCACTGAGCTACCCAGCTGCCCCCCATTTTATTTCTTAATGTGATTATGTTCATTGTTTTCCTAATGTTGACCCATGCTTGCCTCCCTGGTATAAATCCAACATGGATATATGACTTCTTGGATTAATTAATTAATCTATTGGCTAATTTATTATTTAGCCAATTTAACTAATTTAGTTATTAGTCTAATGATCAAACATCAATTAGTCGACTTAACATGATTTTACTTTAAAACTTTTAAATTGATAGTTATTAATGATATTGGTTTATACTTCTCTTTCTGTGCTTTTTCTTTCCCTGGTTTATGTATTATTAGAACTATATCTCATAAAGAAAATCAGGTACTTTATGAGTTTTTTAGAATAATTTGTCTAATATTGATACTAATTGTTTTTGAAAAGTTTGATAGAATTGTATTAATTTGTCTGAATCAATGGGTTCCCTCCCTATGTGAAGTGGAATTCTGGCATATCCCCAGAAACCACTCTAATGAGCAGACAGGAGACTTGATAAGCTGCTGGCAGAGAAAAGCTGCTTTATTTGGAGAAAACATCGGACAGCAAGGAAAGGGGGGAGAGGGGAGGGAAGGAAAAGAGATTTTGTCCACATAAGTGGCTTGCTTGAGGCAAAAATGTCCTCTCTTCTAGGTACAATCACAGACTTTTATAGTAATCTTGATGCAAGATTCTTCTCCTCCCCTTTGTCCAATCCCACAGAAGGTGGGGTTGTGATGTTTACATCCTTGAGCGTGTGATTTTCAACATTATATACCGATAAAGACGCCCATGATTAAGAAAAATCCGTGACTATTATGGGATCTAAAGAATAGTAACACTATTCTTGAGATTGGGATTACGAGCCAAATACTACTCAAAGAATTACACACCAAATCTCATCCCACACACTCTCCTCATTGGTAGTTCCTTTGCAACTAATTCTATTTATTTTTCTGAGAGTAGATTATTTAAGATCTCAATTTAGTCTTCTGTAAGTTTGAATACTTTATATTTTTGGTAGCATTCCTTTATTTTGTATTCTAAGTTTTGTTGATATTAATTCTGCATACGAAGTACTGATAATTATTTTTTATCTCTCTGGTTTTGTGACTTTACCTCATTAATTTGTTATTTTGTTGATTTGATTGACCCCTCTTCTTTTTAATCAGATTGGCTAAAGGTTGATCAATTTTATAAGTATTTTCAAAGGACTAGCTTTTAGTTTTATTTATCATTTTCATGATAAGTAAAAAATAGAAATAGGGCAATTAGGTGGTACAGTAGATAAGAGTGCCTTCTCTGGTGTTAAGAAGACTCAGCTTCATGAGTTTGAATCTGGCCTCAAGCATTTAGCTGTGCGATCCTAGACAAATCATTTACCCCTGTTTATCTCAGCTTCCTTATCTATAAAATGATCTAGAGAAGGAAATGGAAAACCCCAAACAGGATCACAGAGTTGAACACAACTAAAATTACTGAACACAACAGTATCATTGCTGTAGTTTCTTGGGTAGGGTCTCTTTTTTTACCCAGTCCTCCTCTTATTCTTCATAGGTTTTTAAGTGTATAGTTATTTGAGGTTTGTTTATATATTACCTTTCTAATTTTTAGAAAACATGTTCAATATAGTTCACTAATATTTTCATTTTCTATTTTTATTAATGTGTGTTTGTATGAATATGATTTTCCCCTGATTGCTATGGCATCATCCCAGAAATTTTGAAATATTTTTTATTTTCATTTTCTTTCAAATAATAATTGTTTCTATGATTTGTTCTTTGATCCATGCATTATTTAGAGTTTCATTGTTTTCATCTTGGGTCAGTGTCCCTTTTTTTGTGCTACTTATATTGATTACAATTTTTATTATTGTATTATAGTCTGTAAACTCTTTAATATTTCTGCCATTTTACATTTGTTTGCAAAGTCTCCTTCACAAAGATATTGCACATTGATGTAACATTTTTGTAAATGTTAGCATCAAATCCATGCAGATGATGCCCATTAATCTACAGTTCCCCATCAACTTTTATAGATTATCTCTTTTTTCTGCCATAAAACTGGGGAAGGACCCACATGTATATATACGCACATGTGGGTCCTTCCCAGTTCCCACCATTTCATAGTTCTCTAGCCAAGCTCTATTATACCATGTGGCACTCCCGTGCTATCATCCTCAACTTAAGCAAGCTTTTTCTTTTGGTTTGCTTCAGAACTGAGGAAATGGAGTAGGTATGGAAGAGATGAAGTAGAATTGAATTCAGTTGTAAGTGAGTGGATGGGATGATTCAATCCTGCTACTGAATTGGGGTGGTGAATTGTCACTTCATTAGGATTCTTGGAGTCTTAGACCAAGTCAACAGCTGAAATTGCTCAATATCTTGTGCACAATTTCAATTTTAGAGAGGTTTGAAAGGGTGTGAGTATTGGAGAAATGTCTAGTCCACCATCTTGTTACTCATTAAAACCTGACTTCCACTGATCTCTTAATTGCCATATCCTATGGCCTTTTCTTAGTCCTAATTCTTCTTTTCCTATCTGCTATCTGTTATCTACCTCTCTTCCTGGATATTAACTCTTCTCTGGATTTTCATGATAGTTCTATTGGTTCTTGGTTTTTTGATATACATTTTGACTACTTTTCACTTCTTTCATGGCTCATATCCATATCATGCTTCCTAATAATGGATGTTCTCTAAGATTCTGTCTTAGATTATCTTCTCTTCCTACTCTTGATTCTGCCTTTTAGTAACCTCATCAGCTCCCACAATATTTAACTTTCATCTTAATGCCTTTTGGATCTATATATCCTGTCCTACTCTCTTCCTTGAGCTACATCCTTGTCCCACATCACCAATTCCCTATTTAGATATTTCAAACTAAATGTCACATAGACATCTTGAACTGAGTATTTTCAAAACTGAAGTCATTCTCTTTCTTCTTAAACCTTCATTTCTTTCAAACTTCACCATGTTGAAGGTGCCACCAATCCTTCTAGTCTCCCAAGGTTCTTAACCTCAGCATTATTCTCAACTCTTAATCTTGCTTTATCTCATATATCCAATCAATTATCAAATTTTGCTGTTTCTAACTCTATAATATCTCTCACATATAACCCCTTCTTTCCACTAATCCATTGGAGTCCTTAGTTCTGACTCTTAGCATCTCTTGCCTAGATTATTGAAACAGTCTCCTAATTAGCCTTCTTGCCCCAAGTCTCTCCCTATTCTAGTCTATCTTGCAATTGTTACCAAAATAGTTCTCCTTAAGTACATTATCTCAAATGACTTTGTATTGCCCCTAGAATCAAATATAAATGTCCCTTATATTTTCAGTTCCATTGAACATCATACTTTGTAATCCAACCAGACCAGCCTTTTCACTGTTCCTTATACATGACACTCCAACTACTGTATCCAGGTCTTTGCATTAACCTTCTCCTGACATGCCTGGAAAGGCACTCTTTCCTTATCTCTATCTCATTAGAGGTCTCCCCATGCAGCTCAAGTACCATCTTCTGTATGGTTGTTTCTTTCTTGAACTCCCAGCTGTTGGTGCCATCCTTTCCAAATATCATTGAATTTTAGCTTCATTGTACAGTTTATATGTATACTTAATGCCTTTATACTTTTCCTGTATATATTTTTATATGTATTTATTGTCTCCTCCATTAAGATGGAGAGAACAAATTTGAATCGAGTGATGAGGTAAAAGCCAGTTTATAAGAAGTGGGTGAAAAGATAGAAAGCAGAAGTAATGAGTACAGTTTTGTTATTTTGTTGTTTTTTGTTTCTCTTAACAGTTAGGTTTTGAAAGGAAGGACAAGATGATATCTATCGAGATGGGGTGGGGAATAGATGGTAAGGGTCAAGTAAAGAATTTTTAAGGAAGAGACTTAGACATGTTTGTAGGCAGCAGGGAAGGAACTAATAAGAGAAAAATTGAAGATAGGGGAGGGGAGAGAATTGTAGTAGACCAAATCTTCTGTGAGAGATGAGAAGTGCTGGGATCAAGCATTGAGAAGGGCAGCTAGAAGATGATGCAGGGGTTAGAGCACTAGACTAGGAGCCAGAAGACCTGAGTTCAAATGTGGCCTCAGATACTTATTAGTTGTGACTGATTCTGGAAAGTCATTCAACCTCTGTCTGCCTATGTTTTTTTCACATGTAAAATTTCTACCTCATAAGACTGGAAGATTAAATGAAATAAAATTTGTAAAGCACTTTAAAAACCTTAAAACTATATAATTGTTAGCTGCTATTATTAGCTTACTTTGGCAAAGATAAGGGCCATCTCTCATCCTCAGAGAATGAAACAAAGCTATAGAGAATGGGGACAGGGATTTTTATGATATAAAGTAGGGGAAAGAGGAAGCTCATGGTGAATTGTTTCTCATTTCTCAGTAAAAGGGTTGAATTCTTTTGTTGAAGTGGAAGAGGTGAGGGCTTTCTGTGGGATGAGAAGAGAAAGTTTAGGAAGAAAGCTTTGGGGGAATATAGAAGAGATCCATTTAGATATTTTGCTTTTAATCATCACCCTCTACTTCTCCCTCTCTTCTATTACCCCAGCTTGTCTTACTCCCTACTTCTCTCTAGGGTCTAGGGTAAGGTAGGGTTCTATACCTGAATGGGTATGGTTGTTGTTCCCTTTCTAAACCACTTAAAATAAGAATAAGGTTTAAGCATTGCCCATCACCACCCTCATTCTCCCCTCTGCTGTAATACTTTTTTGTACCTCTTTAGGTGAGATAATTTACTCCATTCCACCTCTTCCTTCCCTTTTCTCTCAGTACAATCCTCTTTTTATTCACCCCTTGATTTTTTTTTAGAACCCTTACCTTCTGCTTTAGAATCACTACTGTGTATTGGTTCTAAGGCAGAAGAGTGGTAAGAGCTAGGCAATGGGGGTCAAGTGACTTGCCCAGGATCACACAGCTGGGAAGTGTCTGAGGCCAGATTTGAACCCAGGACCTCCCTTCTCTAGGCCTGGCTCTCAATCTACTGAGCCTACCCAGCTGCCCTCCCTCCTTGATTTTTTTCTTGCATAACATATTATCCTAATCAGATTATTCCCACACCCTCTACCTATGTATTCTTTTCCTAACTCTTCTAATACTCAAAAATTTTAAGAATTACAGATAACATCTTTCCACATAAGAATATAAAGTTGACCTTAGTGAAGCACTTACATTTTCTCTTTTTTATTTACCTCTTTATGCTTCTCTTGATGCTTGTATTTGGGTATCAGGTTTTCTGCTTCGGCCTTGTCTTTTCATCAGGAATGCCTAGAAATCTTCAATTTTATTAAGTGACCATTTTTTTTCCCCTGAAAGAATATACCCAGTTTTTCCAGATTCTGGGTTGTAAACCTATTTCTTTTGCCTTCCAGAATATCATATTCCAAGGCTTCTGATCATTTAAATGTGGAGGCTGCTAAGTCCTGGGTACTAGAGCACAATAGTATTTGAATTATTTCTTTTTGGCTGCTTGCAGTATTTTCTCCTTGGCTTGGAGGCTCTTGAATTTAGTTATACTGCAACTGTGATTAATATAAGAGTGATCTGTGAATTCTTTCAATTTCCATTTTACCCTCTTGTTCAAGAATATCAGGACAGTTTTCCTTAATAATTTCTTGTAATATAATGTCTAGGTTTTTTTTTTTAATTATGGCTTTTAAGTAGTCCAATAATTCTTAAATTGTCTCTCCTGGATCTATTTTCCAGGTCAGTTATTTTCTCATGCTTTTTTTCTCCATTCTTTTGATTTTGGTTTATTGTTTCTTGATATCTCACGAGGTCATTAGTTCTAGCTGCCCAATTCTAATTTTTTAGGAATGATTTTCTTCCATTAGTTTTTGAACTTCCTTTTCCAGTTGGGCAGTTCTACTTTTTAAAAAAACTCTTTTCTTCATTGGAATTTTGTGCCTCTTTTTTCCATTTGGCCAATTCTACTTTTTAAGCTGTTATTTTCTTCTTATATTGCTTACATTTCTCTTCTCCATTTTTCCTCTGCCTCTCTTAAATTGATTTTTGAAGTCCTTGAGTTCTTCCAGAGCTTGAGATCCATTCATATTTTTCCTTGAAGTTTCACATGTAGCTGCTTTGTTTCTACTGTACCCCTCTGAGTCTGTTCCTATTTCCTAAAAATTTTCTATGGTTAGATGTTTTTTGCTGTTTGCTTATTCTCCCAGCCTTTTTCTTGAATTTTACTTTTATCTTAAAGGTGGGCTCTTTTCTCAGGGTAGAGAAGGCACTCTTTTAAACTTCATTTTTCCCTTGCTGCTATCCTTAACTGTTTCTGGGTTTCTGCAAGTTTCCGTTCTTCCAAGGTGGTATGATGACCTATGTACTGGGAGCTCTGAAAGTCACTCCCCACTGCTGATTCAGTCATCCCCTGGGACTATTATTGGCTTGCAGAGCTCAAAGGACAGTGAGTTACCTTGTGCTGGGGTGAAGGATCTAGCCTCAGCCTTAGGGCTTTGGGGCCTCACCTTAGGCTTGACCAGGTCAGGCACACTGTAGACTACCTTGCCTTCGGGCTTGTAACCTCATTTTGAGCTTGAGTAGGGTCTCTGGGCCTAACTCTGGGTTTACATAGGGCAGGCACCCAACAGACTGCCTTGTACTGAGGGTTAGTTAGGTTTTCATTACAGTCTTGTATGGGGATTCTAGGCCTCACTCTGGGCTTACACAGACCAGGTGTACCATGTGGAGTGCCTTGTGCTGGGATTCAGGACCTTGCGGGCTTGGGCGAGGACTCTGAATCTCCCCTTGGGCTTACACCAGCTAGGTGCCTTGCCGCCTGTCATGTGCTGGGGCTTGGGGCCTTGGTTTGGGCTTGGGCAGGAGCTCAGAGCCTCATTCTGGACCTGCACCAGCCAGGCACACCGCAGACTGCCCTGCATTAGGGCTTGGGGCCTTTCTGCAGTCTTGTGTTGGGGCTTGGAACTTTAAGGGGTGTGTGGGGGGTTGCATTGCTATTGGCTTAGGCAGAGACTCAGAGTCTTGATGTTAGCTTAGGCCCAGGTTCAGAACCTGGAACAGATGATGTAGAGTCATGGGGCTTGCTGTTGGCTTGCACTGTACCCCTTGGTGTTGTGATAATTAGATTGTCTACACTGTCCATCTTTAGATTTAATCACCACAGGTGAGAGCACCTCTAATTCTGGGAGGTCCGTAACCCATGTGTGCTAGCGTGGGTGACGAATCAGAATCAACTGGCTGCCCCCTAGGCAGTACTATTAGAGGCATCTATTGTGATTGGACACACAAATTAGGAGGGAGGCACAGGAAGTGACACCATAAGTGTCCCCTTTAAAAGGAGAAGGTCCTCAGTCAGCTGGGGGCTGCTGGTGAAGGAGCTCTTCTGTTCCATGGTGGAGTGCTGGCTGGAACCCTGAGACCTTGGTGAGTTTAAAGACTTGACTGAATCTTCCTGAACTTTTCTTAAGGAACTTCTGGCCCTCTGACTCTCGGCTGAGGGTTAATTAGATCTGCCTGGATTAATTAGAGGATCTTAGTAACTTACCTACTGTATTAGATTCTTATTTCCTCTCTTCTCAATTGTAAATAAACTTCCATAAAGTCAATTTTGACTTGAAGTTATTCCTAAACTGGGGAGATTTCCCTTGGCAACCACCTTTTAATATATTGAACCCCAAAACCCCTTTTCCCCCCTTATAGTGTAGCCTCCTACTGGTTGTACCTCCTCTCACATCAGTGAACCAGACCCTCTCTGCCTACCTTTCAAGTTGTTCTCTGTAGGAAAATTGCTTTACTCCATCCCTTTGCTGGTTCTTTCACTCCAGTATTCATTTTGAAGCATTATTTTAAGATTGATTACAGAGGATTCTCAGAGTGATTTGAGATTTTCCTGCTTCCATTTTGCCATCTTGGCTCTGCTTTGACGAGGTCTAATTAGGGAAGAGTAAAAAAGTTGCTTATTACAACAATAAAGCACCAGTTAAATTAGATAAGATAAATTAGTAGTGAACCCAGTTAGTGTAGTTGATCTACTCCCTCCCACATCAATGTATGGGTTTGGTTGAAGCACGACAGACTAAGTACAAAGGGGGAGTAAGAGTTTCATGGGTAGTTTCAGCCATTTTCATTTCTGTCTGACTCTTCATGACCTCTTTCAGGGTTTTCTTGGCAAAGATACTAGAGTGTGGTTTGTCATTTCCTTCTCCAGCTCATTTCTAGATGAGGAATTGAGTCAAAAAGGGTTAAGTGATTTGACCAGGGTCATACAGTTAGAAAGGTTGTATTTGAACTATGCACTTAGAGAACAATGTAAAATGGAACTGGATGGCTAGAGAATTCAGACTGGGAAGGGAGGAAAGTGAAATAAGTGCATTGGGGACAGCCTGGGAAAACAGGGAGAAGTGGAAGAGCTGGCGATCACAGTGAGGATAATGAATAGATTAAAAATAGGTGTAGGAGGGAGGGCACAGGAAGAGATAAAGCAATGGAAGATTATGATTGGTTAGAGGAATTTCACAGTTCTTGATTATGAAATTGGAACTCTTGTTGGTTATGATAAGACTAAGACTTGGAGTATCTCTTTATGTAACTGAGGTAGAATGAAGGTGATGGTTGATGGGAAGCCAGGATGTTGAAGAGAATGACAACATGTATATCAAAATCCCCAACTATGAGGGCAAGAGTTGGGATGGAGAAGGAGACTGTTTCAGTTACTAAATCCCTTAGAAAAGAATAGAGAATGGCCTGGGAATATCACTGATGGTTCAGCAAAGGAAAGTGAGAAGGGACAGTCAGATAAACAGGAAGAACTTTGTCAAATCCAAGCTCAGGATGAAGATAATGTCCATGAAGGGAAGGTAGTCAAATATATATGACTGCAGAGAAGTCAAGAAGAACCAGGACTGAGAAATGGCCATTTGTTTTGGCAGTTGAGTTCATCAATGACTTTGGAAGAGAACATGTCCAGCTGAATGATGTCAGGAAGCCAGACTGCAAGGGGTTTAGAAAAGAGTGGTGGCAATGAATTTTTAAAAATGGCTTTTTTTAAGGAGTTTACTGAAAAAGGTAAAAGAAATAAGGGAAAATTAGTAGCTTGCAGAATGGTAGGATCTAGGCATTTTTTGTTTGTTTTTTAAACAGGGAAGATGGGCTATAAAACTGTACATACCCTTTGGTCCAGCAATTTCACTTACTATCAGGTCTGTACTCCAAAGAGATCAAAGGAATAGGAAAAGGATTTATATATACAAAAATATTTATAGCAGCTTTTTGTTTTAGCAAAGAATTGGAAATCAAGGGGATGTCCATCAGCAGGTGAATGGCTGAACAAGTTGTATGTGACTATGATGGAATACTATTGTGCTATAAGAAATGGTGAGCAGCATGGTTTCAGAGAAACCTCAGAAGGCTTATATGAAATGGTACAAAATTAAGTGAGCAGAACTAGTAGAACTTATACACAATAATAGCAATATTGTAATGATGATCAACCGTGAAAGACTTAGCTACTCTGATCAGTGCAATGATTTGACACTATTCCAAAGGGCCAATGATAAAAAAAAGTGTTAGACACCTTCAGAGAGATTTGAGAACTCCGATTACAAACTGGAGCATAATTTTCTTATTTTTCTTTTTTTCTTTTTTGCAAAATAGCCAATAGAGAAACAGGTTTTACATGATTTCACATGTATAAATAACACATTGCATGCCTTCTCAGTGGGTGGAGGAGAAGCTAGAGAGGAGAAAATTTGGAACTCAAGAGTTTTTTAAAAAGAATGCTAAGCAGGGCAACTAGCGATTTGAGAGTCAGGCATAAAGATAGGAGGTCCTGGGTTCAAATGTGACCTCAGTTATTATTTCCTAGCTATGGTGACCCTGGGCAAGACACTTAACCCCCATTGCCTAACCCTTATCATTCTTCTGCTATGGAACCAATACATAGTATTGATTCTAGGGTGGAAGGTAAATATTTTTAATTAAATTAAATTAAAATTTTCCCATGGTTGCATGATTCATTTTACCCCCCTCCCCTCTTCTCTCTCCCCTCTCGGGGTTGACAAAGCAATTCCACTGGGTTATACGTTTATTATCAATCAAAACCTATTTTTATATTATTCACTTTTGAAATAGAGTAATCTTTTAAAACCAAAACCCCAAGAGGGAAAGAATATGAAATATGTAACATGGGAAAATATTCAAAATTAAAATTAAAAAAAAAACAGATCATATACCCATATAAACAAGTGATAAATCATATGTTTTCTTCAGGATTTCTGCTCCTACAGTTCTTTCTCATAAGTCCCTCAGAATTGCCCTGGATCATTGCATTGCTGCTAGTAGTAGCAAAGTCTATCACATTTGATCATCCCACATTGTTTCAGTCTCTGTTTACAATGTTCTCCTGGTTTTGCTCATTTCACTCCACATCAGTTCATGGAGGTCTTTCCAGCACTTATAGAAATCAAGCAGTTCATCATTATTCCATCACCAACATATGCCACAATTTGTTCAACCATTCCCCAGTCGAGGGACATCCTCTCATTTTCCAAGGCTTATATGTAGGGGTTCTCATTTTGGGGGCAGGAGGGACCTGTGCCTTCTCTTTTTTGGGAAAAGGCTCCTGCCGTGGTTCTTGCAAGGTGAACAAGGGGAAGGCCAGGCCTAAATCTGAAGTGAGGGTTGGATTTAAGAACTTCAGAAAAACTTTGCCTAGATATTTAGAGCTTCACTCCATTCAGCAACCCCCAAATCAAGCTAAGGATTAATTTAAGCTCCCAAGTCCTTTTGCCCAAACCTTGGAATGTCCAGAGATTCATGCCCCAACCCAAAGGAATGGCAGAGGACTGAGAGACCTGGCTTTGCTTGGATAGATTCTGTGGGTGATGGGTACTTGGACGAGGGAGGCCAAAAGAAAGCTTGTTCTCTTTGCTGGGCTGGGCCCCAAAATGGGAAGGGGCCTCTGGTTCACCGGAAGTTAGAAATGCTGACAGATTGAGGTTAACAAAATGAGGAACCACAAAGGGAAAAAATAACTTGTTTTATTATATCTTCCAATAACTAGATTCCTTCCTCACCCCCCACCCCACTCCACAAATAGAAATGAAAATCTAATTGGCACCATTGTTGAAGGAGTAAAACACAGGATTCAAGTCACATAGGTGTGGGGAGATCTCTTAGGAGAAGTGAGTTTTGTAGAAGAGGAGATAGAGTAGAGAAGCCATACGTTAAAAGACAGAAGTGGAAATGAAAGATGGCAATTTTAATTACTTGGAATAGAAGAGATTTATAAGGGAACAGGTGACATGAGCCTGGACAAAAGAGGACTTCCTGGGGTGGCATGACTGCCAATCCTCAGAGCCACCTCACTGCCTCCAATCAATCACTATTAAGCAACTCCTATGTGCCAAGCACTGTGCCTAAATTCTGGGAATACAAAAAAGAGTCCAAAGAGAGTCCCTGCCCTTAAGGAACTTACAATCGAATGAGTTATACAATTTACAAACAAATATATACAAAACAAATTATAGACAGGATAAAAAGGAAACAACCAACAGAGGAAAGATAATGGAAATAAGAGGGGTTGGAGAAGGCTTCCTGTAGAAGGTGGGATTTTAGTTGGGACTTAAAATAAGCCAAGAAGGTCAATAGTCAGAGCAGAGGAGGGAGAATGTTCCAGGCTTAGGGTACAACCAGAGAATAACCAGAGTATCATGTTTGAGAAATATTCAGGAGTCTGGTATCACTGGATAGAAGAATACATGTCAGGAAGTAAGGTGGAAATAGAAGACTAGAAAGTTAGGAGAGGGACTACTTAGATCATGAAGAGCTTTGAATGCCAAACAGCATTTAGTATTTGCTTCTGGAGGTAATAAAAAACAATGAGGAGTTGAGGATGACTTTCTGTTGTAGGGTTGCGGAATTGGAAGGATGGTATTGCCTTCCACAATAATACTGGGGGAAAGATTCAAGGGAAAAGATTATACTTTCTGTTTTGGACATGTTGACTTTTAAGATATCTACTAGATATCCAGTTTGATATGTCTAAAAGGCAGTGGGAAATGTGAAATTAGAGGTCAGCAGAGAGTTTGGGGCAGGAAAGGTAGATTGAGAATCAATCGGCATAGAAATGGAAATTGAATTCATGGGAAATGATGAGATAGCTATGGTTGGTGAGAGGGAGTGATTTGGAGGGGGGATCCCGTAAAGGAGATAGAAGGAGCAGTCAGGTAGGAGGAGAAGCAGGAGAAATTGGTGTCCCAAAAGCTTAAAAGAGAGTATCAAGGAGAAGAGGATGATCTAGTGTCAAAAACTGAAGAGAGGTCAAGGAAAATAAGGATTAAGAAAAGACTATTGGCTTTGGCAACTAAGAGATCCTTGGTAACTTTGGAGAGAGCAATTTCAGGGGAAGGATGAGGCTGGAAGCAAGATTGTATGGGATTAAGACGAGAGTGAGAGGAGAGAAAGTGGAAGCACCTCTTGGAGATGGGCTTTTTGGGGAAGTTTAACTCCAAAAGGAAGAAGAGGTATAGGACAATAGTTCGCCGGAATGGAAGGATCAGGTGAGGTTGCTTTTTTTCGTATAAGAGAGACATGTTTGTAGGCAGATCAGAAGAGATTGAAAATAAGTGATAAATTGGGGGTGATAGAAGGGACAATCCATTAGAGATGGGATTGCTGAGAAGATAGACTTTGGTAAGGAGAAAAGCGACTTCATCATGTGAGACAGGGATGAAGGAAGAAAGAAGCAGAAGGCATCTGAGAGATAAGAGATGTGGAAGAGGGGACAACAGGGAGGTCATAGCAGCAAATGGCTTCAATTTTTTCTGTAAAACACAAGACAAAGTTCTTAGTGGTAGGGGGAAAGGGAACCATGAGATGTTTAAGTAAGGATGAAAAGGTTTGGACAAGCTGCTTTGGAGAGTAGGATAGTGAATTGATAAGGGGCTTAAAGTAGGATTGCCTGCCAGCAGTGCACACACAGGTGAGATTGTGTAACATCATTTTGTAGTACACTCAGTAAGAACTGTTGCATAATGTTCTCTGTTCAGCAGCATGTAAGTGCAGAAATATAGGCAGTGAGTGGTGGGAGGGATCTAAGGCTAAGGCTTGGCTGGGTTTAACTGGTAATAATACGTAAGAAACTAGAGATTCAAGAGAAGAGGACTGTGGAATTTTTTTTAAACCCTTACTTTTTAGTAACAGTCCTAATAATGACTCTAAGACAGAAGGGCAAGGGCTAGTCAAATGGGGCTAAGTGACACACAGGGTCACACAGGTAGAAAGTGTCTGACACCATATTTAAACCTGCTTTCTCCTAGACTCCAAGCCTGGCTCTCTATCCTCTAAGCCACCTAACTGCCCCCACAGCTTAGAATTGAACTGGTTCACCAAGGAGTTGAAATGGGGAGAAAAGGAGAGAGTGGCTAAAGTACAGGGGAGATGGCCCAGAAGAAAATTGAGAGGTCAAGGGATATAAGGTCCCATCTGTAGGTGTGGAGAATAAGGATGGAGAAAGAAGAACTTACTGGACTTGGGGACTAACTGAGCAAGAGGGTGCAGATGTGAAGAGATCTCCAGATTTGGAGCCTGAGGGACAGAAAGAACAGAAACAATAATAATCCTTTGAGTGATGGTGTTTTCTGTAATCTAGCTCTGGTCACTGAGTGACCTTGGCCAATCTGCCTACCTTCCATCTTGCTCAGACCATCTATAAGGGATTTTGATGGTTGATCAATTAAATCCCTTTCAGCTCCAACATCCTACCATCTTAGTCTGGGGTTTCCTCAAAAGCAGAGATAGTTATCTCATTAAGACTAGAAACTCAATGTTTTTCTTTATATGACCATCCCCCATTAGAAGTGAGCTTCTCTAGAAGAAGAACTAGATTACTTTCATATTTGTATCCCCAGTGCTTGGTTCAGTACCTCACAAATAGAGCTGGGTTTTTTTCCCCCCATATAAGTATGCTTTAACATACCTTTTTTTAAATTTTCAATTAATTAATTTAGAGTATTTTTCCATGGTTACAAGATTCATGTTCTTTCCCTCCCCTCCTCCTAACCCCCCTCCCATAGCCAATGCACATTTCCACTGAGTTTTACATGTGTCATTGATCAAGACCTATTTCTATATTATTGATATTTGCACTAGGGTGCTTGTTAGAGTCAATATTCCCAATCATATCCCCATTGACCCATGTGATCAAGGAGTTGTTTTTCTTCTGCACTTCTGTTCCCACAGTTCTTTCTCTGGATGTGGATAGTGCTCTTTCTCATAAGTCCCTCAGAATTGTTCTGGGTCATTGCATTGCTGCTAGTAGAGAAGTCCATTACATTCGACTGTGCCACAGTGTATCAGTCTCTGTGTATAAGGTTCTCCTGGTTCTGCTCCTTTCACTCTGCACCAATTCCTGGAGGTCTTTCCAGTTCACATAGAATTCCTCCAGTTCATTATTCCTTTGAGTACAATAGTATTCCATCACCAATATATACCACAATTTGTTCAGCCATTCCCTAATCGAAGGACATTCCCTCATTTTCTAATTTTTTGCTACCACAAAGAGTGTGGCTATAAATATTTTTGTACAAGTCTTTTTCCCTATGATCTCTTTGGGGTACAAACCCAGCAGAGGTATGGCCGGCACAAATAGAGTTTTATTCACTCATTCATTTGTTCTTTCTTGTAAAACTGAATGTGTTGCTTGTATTTCCTGCCTTGTGGCCTAGTTTTGCCATCTGACTACAAGTGTAGGCTCTCTCTTCCATCACAATAGAAGGTTCCTGAGGGTAGAGAATTTTTTTCCCTCATCCTATGTGATTTCCTGAGATATTTCCATTAGTCTTAGGGTTCACCAAAGGGGAAGTGAAACATCAAGTGTTTCTCTTTCTCCCAATATGGAGGCCATTTTCCTCTGTTGTATCAGAAGCTCTTTGTGTTTAGGGTCCCTCAGAATGTTTCCCTAATCCATGAAAAGGGTTGTTGGCAACTCAGTGGGCTTAGGGGGAGGGCTAGTGACTCTGATAGGGGAAGGAAGATGTGGGCGTGGAGGCCTAGGGGGTTGGGGTTGAGAGAGGTCCTTCCAAATTAAGCCAGGCCCCTCCCAGGATACTACCTCTAGGGCTGCGACTCTAGTAACAGGCTGAACCAGGCTGTGGTTGAAACCGGAAGGAG
The DNA here is from genome assembly GCF_016433145.1 of Gracilinanus agilis. Classification (NCBI taxonomy): domain Eukaryota; kingdom Metazoa; phylum Chordata; class Mammalia; order Didelphimorphia; family Didelphidae; genus Gracilinanus; species Gracilinanus agilis. Next base: position 66,099,004 of record NC_058132.1, read on the forward strand.
ATTTATGCCTGAGAACTCAGCTAAAACAGATACTGACTGAAGGTGCAACTCCAGAGGCCCAGGACCATGGAACCTGTGGCCCTCCAGGATTATATCCGTTCCCTGGATCCAGCCTCCCTCCCCCGAATTGTGAAGATATGCTCCGGAGTATATTTTCAGAGTAAGTGTGATAACCCAGACCTCACATGGGACCTCTGCTTGATGGGCATATTTATCATTCACCCAATGTGTACCCCATCACCTCTGCTCCTTAGTTCCAGAGAGAGGAGAACCCTGGCTTCCTTGCCTCCTGCACAGAGCAGCTCTCATGAGAAGGTAGTACTGAGAGGATGAAAGTTCCCTGCCTTCCTCTCAAGGCAGCATCCCTCAAAACTCCAGATTAGGGTTAATCCCATTGTGAGGTTCATACTAGCAGGTTTTGAGCCTTTTAGGAGACAAAATGATCAGGGTTAAGGATTCAAGAGAGGAGGACAATGGAGAGTTGAATTGGTTCACTAAAGAGTCAAGATGGGGAGAAGAGGTTGCAAAGATAATAGAAAATGGCAATAGTCAATGTTGGAGTGGTTGTGGGGAAGACTGGCACATTACTGCATTGTTGATAGAATTGAAGTTTCCAAATATTTTGGAAAGCAAATGTGGAATTATGCAAATAAAGACTTAAAATGTCCATAGCCTTTGACCCAGTGAGTCCACTACTAGGCATTTGCCCAATGAAAGTCATTAACAAAAAGAAAGTCTTTATACAAGCCATGAGGAGACTTATTCAGGATCATCCTGGTAAAAGCCTTGTTCTATATGAAGTTTCTTTTGAAAACTGTTTAAATACTCACAGATCAATTACAGTAGCATATTGCTAGACTGATAGTGAATAGATTATATCCAATGTTCAGATATTGACTTCCTCAAATAAATTTATTTAATTCTCTGTCTCTGTCTCTTGTTTTTTTGTCTCTGACTCTCTTTTTTTATCTCTCTCTCTCTCTCTCTTACCTATCTTCCCTCCCCCTCTATCCACCTCCTCTCTCCCCCCCTCTCTCCTTCCTCTCTTTCCTTACTCTGCCCCTACTCTCTCTCTCTCCCCATCTTTCTCTCTCTGTCTCTGTCTCTCTCTTTCTGGTGCAGGCCCTCATCCCCTCACCCTTGGACCTACTGTAATAGCTGGTGGTGGATTGCCTACTCTATTCAACCACCAAAGTGATTTTCCAAAGCATAGGTCCAATTGTGCCATATACAACCCCCCTGACTCACCTCCCACCCCCAGGGGCTCCTCCTTCCCTGCCAACCAAGTACACAAGTCTCCCATAACCAAGTCCCTTTCTGCCTTTCCAGACTTCTTACACTTTACACCCCCAGGATAGACTCTTTGATCCAGTGGCACTGACCTCCTGGCTGTTCCTTGAACAAAATACTCCATCTCCAGGCTCTGGGCATTTTTTCTGGCTATCCCCCATTCCTTGAGTATTCTCCTGCCTCACAGCTGTCTCCCGATTTCTCTTAAAGCCCCAACTAAAATCGCATCTTCCACAGGAAGTATTTTCCAGCCCCTCTTCATTCTAATACCCTCCCTCTTTTAATTATTTTCTACTTATTTTGCATATAGCTTATTTGTACTTACTTGTTTAATTGTTATTTCCCTCATTAGATTGTGAACATCTTTGAGGGCTGATACTCTTTTGCCTTTCTTTGTACTCCAAATGCTTAGAATGGTATCTGGCACATAGAATCCTGCTTAATAAATATTTATTGACTGACTGACAGAGAGCAGTTTGAGATAGGAAGTCTAATTAGGAGATAGTTGCAATAGTTCATTCCGTGATTGGCGATGAAGTACTAGGATGGAGAGAAAGGGACAGAATGAGACGCCATTCAGGTAAAACTGGTAAAACTTGGCCACTGATAGGAGGATGTGAGAAGTGAGAGAAAATGATGAGTTAAGGATGATGATTCCGGGTTGCAGATGTAGACTGAGAAGATAATGACACCCTGTGCAGAAATAGGGAAGTTAGAAAATGAGATAGCTTGAAAGGGGAAACGATGAGGGCCGTCTTTAACATCTCAAATTCTAGATTCTTGTCTGTGGTACATACAGGGAAGGATGTCTAGCAAGCTGCTGGGGATGGGAGACCATAGCTTAGGAAAGAAATGACCTTTGGATATACATTTTTCAGAGTCATTTGCATAGGGATGATATTAGAACTCGGGAGAGTTGATGAGGTCACTGAGAGAATAATGTATTTCTAGAAGAGAAGAGATCCAAGAACTGAGCCCAGGAGCATGCCACAGATAGGCCATAAAGAGTAATCATGAAAAACAAGAAGACGCTAACCAGGCAGAGAAAGTGGTCCACATGTTCAGATACTCTAAAGAGATGAAGAAGGATAAGATCAGAAAAAAAGGCCATTGGATTTGGCATTTAGGAGATTGTTAGTAACTTTGAAATGAACAATTTTGAATGAAGTAGATGGCCATCCAATGGGGAATGGCTAAATGCATTGTGGTACAATTTAATTCTGCCTTGTCCCCAAACCTCATCATCCTGGAAGTTTACTCTGCCCTGGACTTTGAATACTTTACCCCTGAAGCATGTTCCTCTGGTTGGCTTTTCCAAAACCTCCATTTTAAGGAAAATGGCCAGGCCAGCCATGTCTTCATTCCTTTTCATGCTCCCTTCCTGACCCGCCAGACCTCTGCCATGCCTCTAAACAGATATTGCTCACCTTGATTTTCAGCTTCTTTTTATATGTTGTCTTCCTCCATTAGAATGTAAGCTCCTTGAGAGCAGGGACTATCTTTCTGCTTGTATTTGCATTTGGAGTGCTTAACCTAATGCCTACATTACATTAAACTGATGCAGAATAAAGTAAGAAAAGCCAAGAAAATAATATACTCAATAATTACAGCAATGTAAAAAAAAAGAACAATCATAAAATAATTAAAACTTCATATTGCGACATTTGAGAGAACTAATGACCCAAAGAAAAAGAAATATGAGATCTCCTCAGAAAAGTTCAGGGCCTAGGAAAGTATAATGGCAGTTTGGGGATGGGGAGAATAAGGGAGGATTGACCCGTCTTGCTGAATTTTTTTCTCTTCCTTTTAAAATTATTATGAGATGACACTGAAAGAGTGAAGGGGAAAAAACAAAGGAAGAAATCTAGTTGATGCAAAACCAAAAAACAAATGGAAAAAAGAATAGTTTCAGTTAAGAGATAGAGTAGGAAGTCCGAGTGTCAGAGTTGAAAAGTGAGTGGAACATGAGAAAATGGAAGCATTGAGTGTAAATAACTTTTCCCAAGAGTTTGGCTATAAAGGAAGGAGAGATCTAGGATTATAGCTTGAAAGGATGTTAGAGTAGTGAAGGTTTAGCTATGGACATGAAGGAGAGAGCTTCAGGTATCAGGCAAAAACCAGTGAAAATACCTAGGATTGTGTTGTGAGAGGAATAGCAAGGAAATCAATGATGAAGGTGGAGGGGCAGCTAGATGGCATAGTAGATAGAGAAAAAGGTCTGGAATTTGGAGGTTCTGCGTTCAAATGTGGCCTCAGACACTTCCTAGCTTGTGTGATCATGGGCAAATCACTTCACCCTCATTGCCTAATCCTTACCACTCTTGTGCCTTGGAACTGATACTAATTAAGTATGAATCCTAAGAAGGTAAAGGTTTAAAAAAGAGCTCGTGGAGGCGGGGTAAGGAGGGGATTTGTATCCATCATCTTCTTTTTTGATGAAGAAGTGTTCATCTTTTCATAACTGCCTTACTTCCATGTTAATGTTATATAAGTTTTAGTTAGGGTATTTTGCAAATCTGACAGAGTTCATTTTCTAGATCTAAAAGTGTACATGAAAGCTGGTATTGAATAGATGTTGTTTTAAATGCGTTTTCCCCATTCAGTTTTGATTTTAGGATGCTAGAAACTCTTATCAGATGCCGCCAAATGTGTATTGCCTAGAAGAGATTAAGATATTTATAGTTATTCCTCCTTTGGTTTAATGGGATGTACAGGTGTCTTTCTTTGGTGTATGTTAAAAAGTTTTACACTTAAAAATCCAAATGACATGTTATTATTGTTAGTGAAAGACTCCACAAGATGAAGTTGTCTAATGTGGCTTTTAGAGAGACTTGAAATCATTAATCTTTTTCAAGTAATGAATTAACAAGATTTTGGGGTTTTCAATTTCCTCCTTAATTTGGGAGTCATACTTAATTCTATTTGGGACTTAATGAACTTAATATTGGACTTAAGACGAGGACAAACCATAATGAGTTTAAACTGTCTCCCTGAAAAATACCACATTTTATAATATCTGTTTTTGACATTATTGTGTTGGTGATATGTTTTAAGAAGACAACAGTCTTTTGCATGGACATCAAATGGGTATGCCCATTAAAAAAACCTTAAAACTAAAACTTGGGCCTTTTTTTGTATATTTGCAGAATATGAATAAACCATAACTGTAGAACTGAATTAAAAGCTTTGTGATAATTAACAAAGGCAACCTAAACATTATGGAACTTCTAGACAGCTTATTTTATAATTACTAATCAATAATACGTTGTTCTTTATACCTTTGGGACTTCCTGGCAAACTTTTTTTTTGTTCCACAGCCAATAAGTTTTTTTGTATGTTTATAATTTTTTTTAGTGTTAATGAGCTTTGAATGTTTTGCATTAAGTATCAAAACATGTAATAGTCCCATAGATGGAGGAGTCACTGGTGTTCTTATTTTATTTATATGTGTGTGTGTGTGTGTGTGTGTGTATATGTATGTGTGTGAGATATCCTAAGAGGAAGTTAGCAACATATGTGGAACCTAGAGGGTCAGAATTAAAAATCCAGACCTCTATATAACATTATAGTGAAACAGGCTTGTTTACAGGAATTTCAAACCTGCAGACCTTTGGTCTCCAGATCCTAACCCTTGCATGATAAAATAGCCTTATCTACAGGAACTCCTACCTTGCACACATCCCCCTATCCTGTCCGCTGCTGCCTACTATCCTTTAAAAACTCAGCTTGGCACAGCTTGGAGTCCCACATCAGCCTTTCAATGTGAGACCCTTAGCTTAAGCTAAGACAATAAAATCCCTTTGCATTTTGCATTGCTGCTCTCAGATTCATTATTGGGATCGACTCCAGGCACTTCACATATTTGTTAATAGTAATTTCTGAGCCAATATGAAGGAAGTGAGCCAATAATTAGGAATTTTCTCTGACTGCTATTTCCAGGGAAACCTAGGTGGCACAAGTAGTTAGAGTGTTAGGCTTTGAAACAAGAAGACTCATTTTCATGAGTTCAAATCCAGCCTCAGACACACACTAGCTATGTGACCCTGGTTCAGTCACTTAACCTTGTTTGCCTCAGTTTTCTTATCTGGAAAATGATCTGGAGAAGGAGATGGGAAACCACTCTAGGATCTTTGCCAAGAAAACGTCAAATGGGGTCATGAAGAGTCAGACATGACTGAAAATGACTGAACTTCTATTTCCCAAATTTTTAAAAAAACTAATTTCTTACCTCCCTTGACGAAACCATTTGGTTGTTCATTATGTTACTGCTGCCTCAGGTTTCAGTTTCTCTCTTATCTGAACCTTGTGTTTTGGATGTATTGAACTTCTTAACCTTACATACGATCTGCTATTTTCCAAATCATCCTGTTTTAGGGTTTTTCCCACCACCCATTTCTTTTACTTCTCAAGCTTCTTTAGTCAAATTTTGGGTTAAAATTGAATGGTTGTTTTTGTTCCTTGGACTGTTTTGACTCCTTACATCCCCTTAACCTTTTAATTCCTTTTGGAGATTAAGAGCATATATAGAGAGTGTCAGGTATGTTTTGTTTTTTCTTTTTTCCAGTCAAACCAAGTTGGACACAAATTGGAGGGCACAAGACCTATTCAGTAGCTCTTGTTTAGGTGGCTGGGCGCAGGAGGGAGATGGTCAATTAAAGCTGCAGGAATTGAGTTAAGGGTAGGGGCTGACTGGGACTCAGGATCCAACTGAATGGGGATAAACTGGACAATGTTAGATAGGCAGAAGGAAGGTTGGACTTGGAATCAGAATCAATACTATTTCTTCCGATAACTATCTGTATAACCTTGGGCTGCTTAGTATAACTTTTTGGCCTTCAGGTTCTTTAACTATACAAATGGGGTGATGATAGTCTTACTACTTGCCTCACCAAGGCTATTGTATGGATCAAACGACATACCATATTTAAATAACTTTGTAAGCCTCAAGACATCCTTTAAATGTAAGTTGTTGGGGCAGCTAGTTGGCTCATTGAATAGTGTGCCAGTCCTGGTTTCAAATCTGGCCTCACATAATTCCTAGTGACCCTGAACAAGTCACTTAACCCTAATTCTTACCACTCTTATTGCTGTTCTGCCTTGGGATTGATACTCAGAATCAATTCTAAAACAGAAGGTAAGAGTTTTTTAAAAAAATAAGTTGTTATTAATATTTTGTCACTACATTTATTTCCATAGGTTCCATCTATGAAATCTCTGGGAATGAGTGCTGTTTATCCACTGGAGACCTCATAAAAATCATCTGGATTAATCTCAAGAAGGTGATCTGTGAAAACACTGAAACAGGCCATATCACTGAGATCCCTCCTGACTTTCCAGGTGAACCAGAAAACTCTCTCTCCTTCCTATTCCCCAACTCCTTCTTCTCAATCACCTAAATCAAGGGTTCTTAACCTAGAGAGTCTGTAGACTTGTATGTGTTTAAAAACATTTTTGTTAACTGTATTACAGTATAATGGATTTCTTTTGTAAAATTCTATGAATTTTATTTTTTGTATTTAATAATGTTATTCTGAGATGGGGTCCCCAGGCTTTACCAACCTTGCAAAGGGCTTTAGGACCCTGAAAAACATTAATGAATCCTGCAATGAATCCTAGCCTATACCCACATTCTTATATTTATATGTACACATACATCATGCATACATAGATAAATGCCTGAAATCAGTTCCAGATTTATTAAACACTTGCTATTAAGCACCTGCTAGGTATGGGAGGATGCAAAGATGTTTCTAAATGAAGCTGTCCACCAACTCCACAAAGATTCCTAGTGGGTAGGACACTCAGAAAGGGGAACCAGGGACCGAGTGAAAATGGGTTACGGGTTAAGGACTACTGGAGAGAGAACATAAGGTGAGAATAAAGACACACAAAGAAAGTTCTGGCATAAGGTAGTCAGACAGTGAGCAAGCTCTGGTGGAAAAGAGCTTCCATGGTTAGGAACTCTGGTGGTCAAGAGCTTAGATGGTTCAGAGCTTAATCCTTAGCTGACATACTGCTCTTTTATTGGGGTTACAACAGAATAGGGGGAAGGGAAGAGCCAAGTGGTCTGATACATTAACATTATGAGGTAATCATCATGAGATACAAACTGCCCGATTCTAAGACATTGCCTAGATCAGGAGTTCATATGGCCTAAGGCATCTCCAGTTGTTTGATACTTATGTTCATTTGTTGTTTTAGGTAAAATAAGGAGACCGAGTTAACTGACCAGTCTTCCAGAGTGTAGCCTTAGGAAAGGGCTAGGAATTTGGCAAGGTTAAGGTTCAATTTAACTCAAGCTTACAGAAATCAATCAGGAGCAGTACAAGAGTCAATTTTTGAGCACTCTTAAAATAATATCAAGATTAATGTATACCTGGATTGCTACACTAAATGGCCTCAGCTCTCCTTTTGGTTGGGGAGTCTGACCCATATTGCTGAAAGCAATAATAATAATGGTTAATAGCAATAATAACTAGAATTTATATAGCTCTTTAAGGTTTACAAAGCACTTTACAAATGTTATCTCACTTGATCCTCACAATAACCTTGGAAGGTAAGTACTGTTATTACCCCCATTTTACAGATGAGGAAACTAAGACAGACAGTGGCTAAGTGACTTGACTAGGGTCACCCAGCTACTTAAGCATCGGAGACAGGAAGTGGGGTTCAAAGAAGACTAGCACCTCTGGTGGGAGGGCTTGCCAACCCCTTTTCTGGACTACTCATCCATCTTTGCTGTCCACCTTTCACCCATCTCTCACCTGTGACTCCAAGAAGCTGTAGCATGCACAGTAGCCTCCCCCGACTTAAACTGTTCCATCACAATCATATACCACAACTTGTTCAGCCATTTCCCAGTTGATGGACATTCCCATGATTTCTTATCACCACAAAAAAAGGACTATTATAAATATTTCTGTACAAAAAGTTTTTTCTTTTTTTTTTTTTATCTCTTTGGGATACAGAGCTGAGAGTAGTATTGCTGAGTCAAAGGATATGCAGTTTTATAAACTTTTAGGCATAATTCCAAATTGTTCTCCAAAATGGTTGAATCAGTTCACCAGCAGTGCCTCAGTGTTTCTAGTTTTCCACATCCCTTCCAGCATTTGTCATTTTTCTTTTCTATCATATTAGCCAATTTCATAGGCGTGACATAGTACCTCAGAGTTGTTTTTTAATTTACATTTCTCTAATCAATAGTGATTTAGAGCATTTTTTCATTTAACTATTGTAGCTTTGATTTCTTCTTCTGAGAACTGCCTGTTCATATCCTTTGACCACTTATCAATTGGACAATGGCTTTTATTTTTATAAATTCGACTCAGTTCTTTATATATTTGAGAAATGAAGCCTTTATCAAAGAAACTTGCTGTAAAATGTTTTTAGTTGATTCTTTAGGATTCTCTAAGTATATAATCATATTATCTGCAAAGGGTTATTGTATTGTTTCCACATTGCTTGTTCTAATTCTTTCAGTTTCTTTTTCTTGTCTTATTGCAATAGCCAACATTTCTAGTATAATATTGAATAATAGTGTTGATAATGGACATCATTGCTTCACCCTGATCTTTTTGGGAAGTCTTCTAGCTTATCCTCCATTATCCTTATCCTCTAGCTCAGTGATTCCCAAAGTGGTGATGGCCACAGGTGCATTTATCTTTCCTATTAATTGCTATTAAAATTTAAAAAATTAATTTCCAGGGGCACAAAGTAATATTTTTTCTGGAAAGGGGGTGGTAGGCCAAAAAAGTTTGGGAACCACTGCTCTAGCTTATCCTTATCATTTCAGGTAATATATTGCTTGCTGATGGTTTTAGATAGATAGTACTTATTTTAAAGAAAGCTTTGTTTATTCCTATGCTTTTTAGTGTTTTTGAATTTTTTATTTAATATTTGATTTTTTCCTCAGTGACATTAAAACAAAAACAATTCTCTATCTTCATTTTTTAAAAGTTTGAGCCAAATTCTCCTCCCCACTCCCCAAGAAATCCAATATAAATTTTACATCTAGTGTGGTTTTTTTTTTTTTTAAACCCTTACCTTCTGTCTTAGAATCAATACTGTGTATTGGCTCCAAGGCAGAAGAGTGGTAAGGGTAGGCAATGGGGGTCGACTTGCCCAGGGTCACACAGCTGGGAAGTGTCTGAGGTCAGATTTGAACCCAGGACCTCCCGTCTCTAGACTTGGCTCTCAGTCCACTGAGCTACCCAGCTGCCCCCTAGTGTTTTTTAAATAGGAATAAATATTGTATTTTGTCAAAAGTTTTTTTCTGCATCTAGTGATATAATCATATGATTTTTTTTTTTTTAATTGATGTGATGAATTTTGCTGATAATTTCTAATGTACTAACCCTGCATTCTTGGTATAAATCCATCAAGTCTTGGCATATGATCTTTGTGGTATATATCTGTATGTCTCTATCTCTGTCTATCTTCTTGGTTTAGATATCAGAGCCATATTTGTGTTGTAAAAGCAATTTGGTAGGACTCCTTTTCTGCTAATTGTTCCAATTTATACATTATTAAAATTAATTTATATAAGTTTATATGGTTTTTGGAATTAATTATTCTTTGGTAGAATTCACTTGTAAATCCATCTGGTCCTGGGGATTTTTCCTTATGAAGCTTATTTATGACTTGTTCAATTTCTTTTTTCTAAGAAAGTTCCTTTTCTATTTTCTACTCTTTTTCCTCTTCTGGTCAATTTATATTTTTGTAAATTTTCATCCATTTCACTTAGATTATCAGCCTTATTAGCTGATTATTATTATTAGCAAAACAGCTGCTAATAATTGCTTTGATTACCTTTTCATTGGTGGCACATTCACTCCTCATTTTTGATATTGGTAATTTGGTTTTCATCTTTCTTTAAAAAATAAAATTAAGGGGGCAGCTGGGTAGCTCAGTGGAGTGAGAGTCAGGCCTAGAGACAGGAGGTCCTAGGTTCAAACCCAGCCTCAGCCACTTCCCAGCTGTGTGACCCTGGGCAAGTCACTTGACCCCCATTGCCCACCCTTACCACTCTTCCACCTATGAGACAATACACTGAAAGTACAAGGGTTTAAAAAATAAATAAATAAAATAAAATAAAATAAATCAGTGCTTTATATATTTTATTAAGAGTTTTTCCATAAAATCAGCTCCTACTTTTATTTATTAAGGGGATATTTTTTGTTTTTACTTTCAATTTTGTTAGTCCTTCCTTTGGTTTTCAGGATTTCTATTTTGGGGTTTAATTGGGGATTTTAAATTTGCTTTTTTTCTAGTTTTTAAAATTGTACCCCCCGATTCATTGATTTGCCTTTTCTCACTTTTTCTTTTTTTGTTGCAAGCATTTAGACATATAAATTTTCTCCTAAGTACCTCTCTGTTTTGTTATTTTTTGTATGTTGTCTTATTGTTGTCATTGCCATTAATGAAATTATGTATTGTTTCTGTGGTTTGTTCTTTGACCCACTCATTCTTTAGGATTAGGTTACTTAATTTCCAATTAATTTTAAATCTATGCTTTGAAGGCTCTTTATTAAATGTAATTTTTATTACACTTTGGTCCATACATGGTCATATTTTTGTGAAAGTGTCATGTGCAGCTGAGATAAAGGTATATTCTTTTTTGCTCCCATTCAGTTTTCTCCAGCAATCTACCACATCTAACTTTCCTAAAATTCTATTTATCTCCTTAACTTGTTTCTTATTTATTTTATGTTTAGCTTTAGTTTCTCAGCAGGAAATGTTGAGGTCCCCTATTTGCCTAATTTTACGGTCTCTTCAAACTATTCCCCCAAACAGCTATCAAATCAGTATTCCTAAAGTAAAGATCTGACCACATTATTTCCTTGCTTAGGAAACCTCAGTGTTTGGGACTGATATGTAGCTTGGTGGATGGAGAGACAGGAGTCTTGTGTTTAGTTCTGGCCTTAGACACTTCTTGGCTATGTAATCCTTGGGCAAGTCACAAAGACCCTATTGACTAGCCCTTACCACTCTTCTGTCTAGGAACCAGTTTGCAGTATTGATTCTAAGACAGAAGGTAAGGATTTAAAAAAAAAAAAAGAAAGAAAAATAAACATCAGTGTTTCCCATTTACTTTGGGGTAAAGTATAAACTCCTCTATTTGGCAGTTAAGACCACTAAGAGTCTGGATCCATCCCCTCTTTCCAAATTGATTACATATAACTTTCCTTACTTTCCAGCCCTACTGGCTTATTTATCGTTCCCCACATACAGCATTCTTTCCCTCTGCATAGATTGTCCTCCATATTTGGAACATTCTCCCTTTCACCTGTATCTCTTACAATCCTCCCTTCAGTGCTCACTTCCCATGCCACCACTTTACAGATACCTTCCTTGAGTCCCTCAGCTGTCAGTTCCCATCCCCAGCACTACTATATAATTACTTTTTTGCACACATAAGAGTAGTATTTGGGGGGGATATGTTATAGTATGCAAAAATGTAGTAGAATTTTGAATACCAAATTTACCCATCTGCAAACATGTTGTCTATCTCTAGTAGGATAGTAGTTTCTTCTAGCTTCCTTCCAGTCCTTCCTCCTCTGCATCTTGAGAGCAGGCATAGTTTCATTTTTGTCTGTGATGACCAGCACCCACCGCTGTACGTAGTAGGAACTGATGCCTAACGAATGCACAGTGTTACTCAATATTCCATATTTAAATTGCTTCTCTCACAAACCCACGCCTGGGTGGGTTACATGCCCCCGGCTACATGGACACATTCCTAGCATCACAAATACTTTTTTCCATGTTCCTCAGCCAGGTGTCTAAAGGCATCTAAAAGCTTGGCATCTGAGTTAGCTATGTAAGGACAGGTTAGATCTGCTGGCTCTTCTGTCCTGGCAAGGCTCAGGGTCACAAAACCTTAGAATTGGAGAACTGAGAGCTACCTCAGCAGCCATGTAGCCCACCTCCCAGAATAAAGGAATCACCATTAGAACCTGCCAGACAAACAGTCATCCCATCTCTGCTTGGAGATCTGCAGGACGGAGAATCCACCACCTTCTTGGCAGCCTGTCCTGCTTCTAGGCAGCTCTGATTGTTGTTCAATTTTTCTTGACATCAAACCTAAATTAGCCCCCTTTCAACCTCTCTCCCCTGGTCTTGGTCCTTTCATTTGGGGTCTTCACAAAGATACTGGAGTATCTTTCCTTCTCCAGTTCATTTTACAGATGAAGAAACTGAGGCAAACAGGATTCATTCAGTAACTTGCCCAAGGAAATTGATTTTTTCTACTCACATCAAGACTACATTTATCTCTATCTAATTTCATCTTATTCAGTTCAGCCCAATAGTCTAGCTTGTTGGTGTCTTTTTGTAGCTTGACCATTAGCTCCCAACATTGTCACCTGCATTTTTGATGAGAGGCAGCTAGTTGGCACAGTGGATTGACAACTGGGTCTGGAGTCAAAAATACCTGAGTTCAAATCCAACCTCAGCAATTACTATCTGTGTGAGGACAAATCACTTAACCTCTGTTTGCCTCAGTTTCCTTAACTGTAAAATGGGGATCATAATGGCACCTCCCTCCCAGGGTTGTCATGAAGATCAAGTGAGATAATATTTATAAATGAGTTAGAACACCATCCACATCCAGAGAAGGAACTGTGGGAGCAGAAACACAGAAGAAAAACAACTGCTTGATCATATGGGTTGATGGGGATATGATTGGGGATGTAGACTCTAAATGATCCCCCTAGTGCAAATATTATGGAAATAGGTCTTGATCAATGACACATGTAAAACCAGTGGAATTGCGCATTGGTTATAGGAGGAGGTGGGAGGAGGGGAGGGAAAGAACATGAATCATGTAACCATGGAAAATTTTTCTTAATCAATTAAAAAATAGTTAATAAAAGGGAAAAAAACAAATAAATAAATAAATAAATGAGTTAGAAAAGAACCTGACACATAGTAGGTGCTGTAACAGTGCTAACTATGATGATGATGATGATAATATTGATAATGAGCAGTTCTTCAATCAGTACCTTTAAGCAAGATGCTATAAAAATGTTAAATAACACAGGGCTAACTGCAGAGCCTTGGAGCACTCCACTGGAGTCTTGCCACATTGACATTGAACTATCAACTACTATACTTTGAATCTGGCCATCCAGCTAGTTATGACTTTGTCTGGTGATATAATTGTCTAATCCACATTTCTCCATCTCCATAAGAATAATTACTAAAATTACCAAAAGCTTTGCTAAAAATCTAGGTGAAAATCATTCCTTCTCGCCTAATGTTCCAGCAATGCTGTCAAAAAGGACAGTGACCTTTGGCACAAACTATTCTTAAAGAGGTCACACTGGCCCTCTGTGGTCATTGCTTCCCTTTCTGGATGTTCACCAGTGTAATAGATAATATGATGATGATAAAAGTGGCCTGGGAGCCAATAACTAAACTAGCAGGAGATTTTGGAGTTAATTGATAATAGAGATGAGCAACCTCAGCTGAGATGCTCAGTGAATCTCCACTGCCAGCTGTAGGCTCCTTTAAGGTGTTGAGTGGGTGGCCCCTCCCTGCTGAAGTAACTGTCTTCCTTTTGGGTGAGAGCAGAACCCAGCAGGGAATGGGACTCTACTTCCTGGCTACAATGGAGCTTCCACTTCACAGTAATCTCAATTCCTCAATATTCTCTCCTCTCCCTAGTCCCCTTAGCCTTGGTGATGTTAAAAGAATCACAGGAACTCACAGATGTAGGCTAAGGGATTTATTTAAACTGGAAAGGGGAAACTAGGGTAAGAGGTTTTAAGGTCTTGTTAAGCTGTTGCTAGGGGCAGCTGCCAGGTGTTGGCAATGGACCTGGAAGACCTAGTCAGGCTGAGGGCACCAGCCCTCAGGCAGAAATAACTAGACTCTGGCTTGATGTTATTTGTCCCACCAGCTAAACAGATGATGATGTTAAGTTGTTCTAGAGGTATCTCTAAATCACTAGGCTACACTAAACTAAATCCTGCCCACATTCCACAACCCACCTCCCTTCAATCCCTTCTGGGGTCCCCAAGGGGAAGATCAGGGGTAGTTGGGTGTCTGGGTAAGGTCAAGGAAATCTGAACCCGAGGTTGCGTTTGCAGGGCCTTATATAATCACAGACCAACTGTCAGTTAGCACCTGGGATGGCACCTGCCAGGCCAGAGTTCCATTCTGCTAACTGATAGGATTGCCTAGGGTAATATTGCAAATGCAAGAAATCTTGCATTACACCAGCCAACTCTTTAATAATTTATTCCAGACTTTTCCCCCCAAGAGTTGAAGACATAGGTCTGCCATTTTTAGACTATTCTCTCTCTTTTTTTTTTTTTTGTTGAAAGTCAGGACAGTGTTTGCCTTGCTCCAATCTTGCAGTGCCTCTTCCACTTTCCAAGATCTCTCAGATCAAATGGACAGTGACTCAGCAGCCCCATTCACTCATTCTTTCTGTACCTAAGAATAGAGTCAGTTGAAGCCAGGTGACCTGAATTTACCAAGGGCAGCTAGTGTGTCTCTTATGACCTCCTCCTGTCATCTCCAGAACAAAGGCTATTTTTCTTTGTAGAGAGAACAGGAGTGAAATGAGAACAAGAGAGACCCATCTCCTCTCTGATGTTAGTTATCATCATCTCATCTACCCAGAGCGGCATTTCTGTTCTTTTTTTTACCCTCCCTATTCACCCAACATTGCCCCCCAAAAATCCCAGACCTCAGCCTTCCCGTTTAGTTAACATTAGCTTGCCTCCCCAGCCTCTACTTCTGAGCTCTAGCATTTCCGATATAAGTTTAATTGGACTGTGCTGTGTTCCTGTATTCAGATGCTATTACATACCTTGGCTTCCACTTTTTTTCAAATTCTTTTTACAAGCTAAACCCCAGTGTTTAGAACTCTGAGACAACATCAACTGACACAACCATGTTCTGCTGCCTTTTCCACAGGTTACTTCAGCTCGACTATTGACCCTCACCTCCATGGTACCCTGGACGAGTTGTTATCTGCTGCCACCAGAAGGTCTGAGGCACTACCTCTCTGCTTCAGCTCGATGCATGACATCAAAATCAAGGGCAGAGTAGTGCCCAGACATCAGCCCCTCATGCTGATGGCTGTGGAGATGTACCAGGGTATCCACCATGCCTGCTGTGTGATGGACTCAGGAACCCACAAGTTTACCATATACCTACCTCTGTCTCTGCAAGGGACTTTTTACAGCTGGGGACCTGTCTTCCCACAGACATTACTTCAGGCACTGCAGGACCCTGTTCTCCTGGACCAACCCCTCATCTGCCCCAAACTCCACTGGCACTCTTTGGTCCTCCAACCCCAGTATGAGGTTGAAGCCATCATGAACTGTGAGTTCCAGGGACCTTTTTGGCTGGGTGGACAATCCTGGAGAAGAGGCATTGAGAGAAAGTGTAGCGGGTGGAAAAGGCTATTCTCATCCCATGAGCCCTCTGTGTGATCTCTTCCAAAGCTCTAGAATACATTTTTTTAAAACCCTTAACCTTCTGTCTTAGAATCAGTACTGTACATTAGTTCCAAGGCAAAAGGGTGGTAAGGATTAGTGTAAGCTTAAAAATTAATATACAATTACTCCAAGTATTATATTTTACAAGATTCATTAATATTAACTTGAAGTAAAGGAAAATAAAAACTAGAGTAAAACCAGCTTTCCCAGCCATCAACTTGGAAGAAGAGAGAGCAAAAAGGCGAGACTATAGCCAATTTATGAACAAAATGTGAGGATGAAACGTGGGAGAGAGAAGAAAGGAATTCTGGGGAATGTACTCCTGAGGTACAAAATTCCATTTACACACTAGGTAATGGGAGTGAAGTGACTTGCCCAAGGTCACATAACTTGGAAATGTCTGAGGTCAGATTTGAACTCAGAATCTCCCATCTGTAGGCCTGATTCTCCATTCACTGAGCCACCCTGCTGCCCCTGAGAATAGATTTTAAGGGAAGGAAACCAAGGCCCACAGAGAAGTTATTTAACTGTGAATACTCAGATAGTAAGTGGTGGAAGGCATACTGAAACCCAAAAAACATACAAGATGCCTATTGGTGGGCACCATCTCCTCCCTTCTAGGGATGGGAATTGTAAGCTCAGCTGGTCTAAGTTAGATGGTAGCACTAGGCCTGGTCACAATTTCATCACTTGCTTTTCTGATTCTGGAACAGGCTTCTGTGGGAGAAGTATTAGCTTAGTCATAGAATGACAGAGACCTAGAAATAGTCTTCCTCACTGCACCAAAGACACCAGGGGAGGAGAGCTGATTCTGAATGCTGAAGGAGCCCCCACTATGCCATGCCTCCCACCTCCTCCTGGCCTTTCCCCTCCATGCCCCATTCTTTGGTGACATGTTGCCTCAGAGTTGTTCGATCCTCAGAAATCAGCCTCTTTGCCTCTTAGCCCTAACCCTAACCACCATGGTGGAAATGAAACTCTACCAACATATATATATATATGATTATATTTTTATATATATATATATGTACATATATATAAATAAAGATTGCTATATGCATATATAGCAATCTTTGTACAAGATAAATAGGAAACAATCACTTGATCAATAAACAGATATTAAGTACCTTCTATGTGTCAGGCACCATGCTAAGCCTTGGGGATACAGAAAGAGGCAAAAGACAGTCCCTGCCTTCATAGCTTAGTTTAATGGGAATATGGAAGTGAATGACCCCAAAGTAAATTCTCTTGTATTTTTTTAATGAATTCTATAGCTTATCCACTCTGGAACAAGATGTCCCTTTCTAATTATTTTTACCTTAAGCCAATGCCAAAACAATCCAGCATTCTTTACTTCCTACTAATTCCTGAAGGAGGCTGAAGGACCGCAAGGGATGTGAGAAAATACTGGAGGGGCATCAGGCCTGCTGGCAGAGCCAAAGGTCTGGTGTCCCTGGATATGGATATCTAGCCACAGGACACAAGGCCCAGTGAGTCACTGGACAGAGGGCAGTACATGCCTGGTAAAGAATGTGGGATAATAGTATACACTGAACCAGGTGGGAGTCAAAATGAAAGACTCAACAGGATGGGACCAAGAGCTAAAGCCCTCAAAATGAAGCTTAACAGGTATAAATGGAAAGTCTTACCTTTGGGGTTAAAGTTCCAACTGCACAGGCAGAGAGTGACAGTTGCTAGAGTTTATGCCAAAAAGGTATAGGGCGTCCAGTGAGCTGAAAACTTGGGCTGTCAGCTGGGTAACATGGCAGCTAAAATCATGCCATGCTATGTTAGACTTCCCAGCAGAAAGGAAGGAAGAAAAGGCTCACTGTCTCCTGATCTGGTATTCTCACATCTAGACAGTTATTTTCAGTTCTAGGTAGCACTGATAAACTTGAATATGTCCACAAATATATAGTGGACAGAAAGAAATAAACTATGTGCCAGGCACTGTGGTAAGCACTTTACAAATATTATCTTCTTCATTCCCATACTTCATATGGGAAGTAGATACTATTATTATTCCTATTTTACAGCTAAGGAAACTGAGGTAGAGACAAAGTGACTTGCTCAGGCTCACACAGCTAGGAGGGTGGCTTTGAACTCGGGTCTTTCCCATTCCAGTCCCAGCGCTCTATCTACCATGGCCAGATTGCTTCATCACTGCAAGTCTTATGTAAATGAGGAAAGTAATGCTGTCCTCTCCTTCCTCATAAAGTAGTTGTGAAGAAGAGTTTTGCAAACCACAGTGAGTCTGGAAGAAGGTCCTGGAGGAGTCTCAAATTGGGTGGGGTGACCAAGAGACCAGATATGCCTAAAACTTCTTTCCCTCCCCAGATCTACCTCCAAGAAGTGGTAGAGAAACAATGTGGGGGTCTGGAACCTGAACAGGCCTCTCATTTCCATAGGGTTCTGGATCCTGGACAGCCCCATTAGGGCAAGAGGGCTGCTGACACAGCAGCTGGGTTTAATGATCACAGTCCTAGGTAGGAGGAAACTGATACCCAAGAGAGCATTAAGCCCATTGGCCCCACTTGGGATACAGGGCATGGAATTTGCAGCCTGAGGACTCCATGCAAAACTAAGTTGTAAGACTAGGGGTGTGCTTTTGGACCTGTTTCCATATTTGTAAAATGAGGGATTTGGAGTAGAAGACTTTTAATATTCCTTCCAGCTCTCACTGTGTTATTTGTTATAACCAAATTGGTTTGCACTCTCCCCTGGAAACTGTCTTTGGGTAAATTTCTTCCCTTCTCAAGACCTCAGTGTCTCCCTCTGTAAAATGAGATGGGAGGACTCACGGGCCTTCTAAGGATCCTTCTAACGCCTACATACAATGGTTCTGCATTTTGGGGCCATTTCTTTTGAAAAATGGGAAAGGGAAGAATGACTTGAGATCCTGGGCCTTTTTGGAATGCGTTTCCTTGGATAGGGCTTGGCTGGGATGGGAAAAGAGAGGATAGTTACTTCTTGGGCTTGTTGGAAAGGGTAGTATTACCAGAGCTTAAGGTCTGACCCTAACCTCCCTCCACAGTGCGTAGAAACATAGTGAAGATCCCCTCTACCCTGGAGGTGGATGTGAAGGACATCACTACTTCCTCAGAACATCTTCATCAACATTTCATCACGCCATTGCTGCTAAGTGAAGTCTTGGCCCAGGGGGGCCCCTTTCCAATGCGGGTAGAGATCCTAGAGGTTCCCGATGGACCCCCTATTTTTTATAGGTCCCTGAAGAAGGGTCAGGAGCTCACAATCCATGGTCCAGCCTCCCCATCATGGCGGATACTCGCCTCCAGTAAGAGTCGGAAGGCCCCTCGACACTTCTTCATCTCAGGAGCCTACCAGGGAAAACTGAGGCGTCGACCCAGAGAATTCCACACAGCTTTTGATCTCCTGACTGCTTTGCAGCCTGGCTTTCCCCTCCATGTAGTGGCCACACAAGACTGGGAGGCTGAGGAGGATGACTCTGCCTCCCCTTCCCTTTTCAGAGGTGACCGACTAGAGGTGTTGGGGAGGGATGGGGGCCCTGATGGGGAAGTTCTAGTCTGCAATAGGCTTAGTGAATTGACTGAGGTAGAGGAAGATGAAGACGAAGAACAGAGAGAGGAAAAGGAGCAGCTTCTGTTGCCTCTCTATTTCTCTTGTGACTTTGTGGAGGAGAAGAACGATGGGAGACGCTACAGACTGGACAGCCTCATAACCCAGGTCCCCCTGCCCTGTGAGGTCAAGGTCTTGAGCAAGGACCCCTCCCTCTGGGAGGACCCACTGCTCTCCTTTCCTGGCCTACAGCTGGAGGAGAAGATCACAGAGCCCTTCCTGGTCATCAGCCTAGCCACTGACCCCAGAATGTGCTTTGAGATCCCCCCCAGATGGCTAGACTTGACTGTGGTAGTGGCCAACAAGCCACCTGGAGAGCCAGGAGAACCACTGACAGTCTCCACCGTGGAAGAACTGACAGATGCCTTCTATTACAAACTTCGGACCTTGCAGGCCTGCAGTGGCCAGGCCCCTCCACCCAGACCCCCCAAAGCCAAGCAGAAGTGCAGCAGCTTGGCCAAGGTGAGTATCTGAGAGCCTGTGCCAAAGCAGGGTCTGATATGTTGAAGGGAGGAGAAGGTAAAGGATTTTAGCCAGCAGAGGGGTGAAAAAAAGACTGATAATGATAGAATGACAAGATTTGATACCCAAGGGATACGTGCAAGTGAAGAGGAGAGGATGAAAGAGAGGTCACAAGCCTGGTGGCTAGGACCTGGCAGTATCCTGCATAGTAAAAGGGAAGTTGGGAAGAGGGAAGGGTTCTCAGGGAAAGACAAAATTCTATTTTGGACATGTCAAGTTTGTTCAGGGAAGAGTTTGGTGCTGGTGATCCTCATTTGGTTCTCCTGGTGGATGGCTGAAGCCTTGGAATAGATCACCAAGGTAGGAAGAGCAGAGGAAGAAAAGAAAGGGCCAAGGGTAGAGCCTGGGGGCAGAGGACCACTTTTAAGGGGTGGAATACAAAGGTGATGAAGACCGAAAAGAAAGGGCCAAAGAGGCAGGGAGAGAACCAGGAGAAGGCAAGAACCAGTATCCGAGGAGAGGGGAGGAACCCAAAAGGAGGGAGGGTCAACAGTGTCAAATGGAGCTGAGGAGGCAAGAATGACAGCTGGAAAAGAAAGGCCTTTGGATTTGGTGACTAGCTGATCATCACTCCCTTTGGATCGAGCACTTTGAAAGAAATGTTGAGCAAAAGCCAAATGGTTGAACACTGAGTGAGTGGACTCAAGATCAAGCAAATGAAGTGTTGGGACTTTCCTAAGGGCATTCTCCCTGGTATTTTTTTTTCTCTTCCTCTCATTCTTTGAGCCCCTAGTTTTGGGTATCCAGCAAGAGACCTCGGAGCACAGACTTAAGGAACCTGGCCCTGACTCCACTCCACCTTTTTATCACTTTCCCCCAAAATCTGTCTTACATCAGTAAAACCCCAGCAGCTTTCTGGCAGACAGACCCACTTTTTATTTTCTTGAACTCTGCCCCCTAGATTTTCATATTTTTGATAGGCTTTATTACCTGATTTTAATTAATCAGGATTTAATTTTTAATTAATTAATTTAATTGATTAGCATATTATATTAATTTAATTAAGCAGGATTTAATTAATCCTGCTCACCTACTTTTTATTAGACCTTTTGCCTGGTTTGTTGGACAAAGACTGATTTTGGTAGCTCTTCTTTCCCACCCACAGCCTAACCAGCCCCCAAAACCAGAAAAAAGGGCTTCAGTGCAGCAGCCTGAAAGCCCCTCCAAAAACACCTCAGCCTTATCCTTGCCACAGCCCTCTGGGAACTGCTCAGCCCTGCATAGCACAAAGCTCAGACCTTGCAAAGTTCAGAAGCCCCTCAAGAAGACTCCAGGTAAGCCACTAGTGACTCCCCTGGGGCGCAGCTGCATGATGCCCTCCCTGAGGGATCCCCAGGAAGCTGGAGGAATCCTAAACTCCGCATTCCATCCTGGCTTGTTAGGGGAAAGGAGGGGAGGCGAGTAGGTAAGCGCCAGAGCCCCCTGAGCCAGGAGTGGGCATGTGGGCTGACAGCGAGCTGGAGACTTGCTCCTTACCCCACAGTGCAGTGGACCATAGTGGGACAGAAGCATTCAATTGAGGGAGACGAAGAGGCCAAGGGCGGGGGGTGGAGAGGGAGATTTTCCCTGTTTTAAGTTGTTTGATAGGAAGATGGCAAAGAGGAAGAAGTGAGACGAGCAGATGGAGTGGATATTGAGCCAGAGAGGCCTGGAGGGGGTGAGCTAGGGTAGGGAGACAAGGCAGAAGTGGTGGTCAGGGGCTGGGAATGAGGTAGAAGTCACTTGTCTGAAAGCCCCAAGCCTTCAGAAATTCCTAATCCTTTGATGATTCACCTTCTTTGGGCCGGTACAGGGCCGAGCACATTTGCAAGTGATTCTGACCATGACTATGAGAATGCTGATGAGGAACTCGAGCGAACCATCAAGAAGAGGGAGGCCGGCCTTCCCGCCAGTGACCATGACTATGAGAGTCTTGATGAGCAACCCAAGCGAACCTTGAAGAAGATGGAGAAGATCCGTCCCTACAGAGACCATGACTATGAGTAGCTGCCATGACTTATAGTTTAAGAAAACCATTCAGGTGATGGAAGACTCTCCTTCCCTACAAAGGCCAAGATGACAACTCAACGGGCTTCCCTTTCTTCCCAGATGTCCTGCTCAGAACCGGGGGAGGGTGGAGACAGCTCCGGACTCGGAGATCCCGCTGCTTCTGTCCTCTGGCCCTCTCCAGACGCCACCACACTTCTGAGCTTCGGGTGGAGGAATGCTCGCTCTCTGGGGTCCAGCCCAGAACCACACTGCTGTTGCTCTCTTGGCATCCTCACGCCATGCTACCCCCGCTACCCCCCCACATCCCTTCCAAGTCTTGTTCTGGGAACAGTCCTTGAATCATCACTATAAGCCTGGAAAAGGTGTGTTAATCAATGGCCCTTTGATTTCACCCACCACGCCCCGAGGACCTCCCAGGCCAAACGCCTCTCCCTGCCCAGCACTCCCGTGGGCGTCTTGTCTTCCCTTGTGAGTGTGAGCTCTTTCCAGAAACAGGAACAACATTGTAAATACAAAGAACTTTGAAGAACTCTTGAGCAACGGAATGGCCAACCACCATGCCAAAGGACCCCCGATGAAGTGCTGCCCACCTCCCAAGGGGGAAGGAGGTGAGCCGCTTGGACATTGCCAGTAAAGGATTTTGTTTTGCTTCACTGTTCATCTTTTATTTTGTTTTAAACCCTTATTTTCTGTCTTAACAATTCTTAAGGCAGAGAGGAAAGGACTAGGCAAGTGGGGTGAAGTGACTTGCTCAGGATCACACCACTAGAAAGTGTCTAAGGCCAGATTTGTTCCCAGGTCCTCCTGACTCCAGGCCTGTACCACCTAGTTGCCCTAGGCTGTCCATATTTGTTACAAGGGTTTGCTTTTCCTTTTTCTTCTCCAATGGGGAAAGTGGGAGGAAAAGAATAGATTTTTAAGTGAAAAAAAAATTTTTTTAATAAAAAAAATTGAATGTAAACTGCTTGAAGCCAGGGACTGTCTTGCTTTTTGTATTTTATCCAAGTGCTTAGCACAGTACTTGGCACATGCTATAGTAAGCCCTAATAAATTTTTTTCATTCATTGATTTCCCCAAGTACCTGCCAGGGGAGAGAAATCCTCTATGCTCTCCTATCCTTCAGATAATTAGAGAAGAGTCAGTTTCTGTGTGCAGGGCTGGAAATATCCTTAGGCTAGGCCCCAAAGAAATCAGACTACCACACAAATAATTTTTAAATGTAATAATGATAAAATAAGGAGCAGTTTTAAAATAGAATAATAAAAAGTTTATATTTAATACTTTAAAGTTTTCAGAATGCTCTCCAGTATAATGGGGACTGGAGTATGTGCAGAGAGCATCAGCCTACGTGGAAGAGGCATGTTTAGACATTCTATAACTGGTTCCAGTTGGCTACCTTTATGGTGAACAGGAGACTCTGACCGGCTGTCAAAGATTCCAAAAGGCCTTGACATTTTCTCTTTGGCTGCTCTTCCTCCAGTGAGAGACATGGACAAAGCCAGCGGGCCAGCGTTGTGGCCCTAACCAGATTAAAGTATAATCGGGAAATATTTAACAAAATAAATAGAAACAAAAACAGAGATAATGTCACATTTTAAAAGTAAGTCCATCTGCAGCCTGCAGGGATCCTTAGTTACAGCCCCAGTTTCTATTCAAGTTGACACTTTATCCCCCTAGACCGCTGGTCCTCTGAATAAAGGCCCGAGTTCTTGGCCTGCCTTGATGTTTGTACTTTTATTTTAGTTCACGGGAGAGCAGTGTCCTGGCATGGCAATAGGCAGGTTTTGCATCCTGCACGCATCGGTGCCCCTAGAAGCTAGGTGTGACCTTCAGGAAGGCCCTTTTGGACCCTGTCCAGCCACAGCTGAGACCTCATCCAGGCAGAGACGTCGCCTTCAGCCAGCAATCTGATCAGACCTGTGTTCTGTCGAGGCTGGGGCGGGACAGGAAAGAGTGTCCCTGACGTGTTGGGGGGAAACAGTAGGGCCCCCTCCTCCGGGGTTTTGCTTTCCTCAGTTTTGGTCATCTGAGGTCAACCAGAAGCCCTCTAAGATCCTCCCTCTAAACAGGAAGCAGAGCAGCGTCAGCCCTGCCCAGCCGCAGTCTCTTCTGCTTCAACTTTTACTTTTTGTTGGGGGAAGCCAAGGAGGACCCCTTCTAAGGAGCAGGAGATGGGAGAGAGAACACATGTAGACGGGGCTTGGTTACCTCCAAGTTTCAGGGATCCAAGATGGGTCATGGAGCAGATCCCCACAGATATGGGGGCCCAACTGTATTTTTCAGAGTAAGCATCTCTCTTTCAGTTAATGGGTGCTGTGAGTAAATGAAATTGGAGCTCACAGCCAGTAAGAGCTCAGCCATAACAATATTAACTCTAAAGGGGCAAATGTAGCAACCAAGAAATCATTAGTTATTTTGCATTTGGCAGAGTTTCGAATGTTCTGATAATTGGAATACCTCTTCTCTAAATATATGATGTCTTAGTGCTAGACTTGAAATGTTTACTGAACTTATTCCCTTTCCTTTTTTTATTTTTAAACCCTCACCTTTCATCTTAGAATCAATACTGTGTATTGGTTCTAAGGCAGAAGAGCTGTGAAGGCTAGGCAATGGGGGTTAAGTGACTTGTCCAGGGGCTCAAAGCTAATGTCTGAGGCCAGATTTGAATCCAGGACCTCCCATCTCTAGGTCTGGCTCTCAATCCACTGAGCCACCTAGATGCCCCTCCCCCCTTTCCTTTTTCTGTTCATGGACCCATGATGACAATACCTTTTCTGATGACGGTAAACCAATTCTGGTTCTGCTTTTTTCTCTTTTCACTCAAACGTTTTCTGACAAACAGCCTCCTTTCCCTTATTTCACTTCCGAAACTTCCTCATGTGAGTATTTCCTAATATATGATGTGACCGATGGGAGGAGCAGCAGAAAGAAGAACAGCCAAGTTCCCCAAAGCAGCTTCTCCTCAAAGATGGAGACTAAGCCCCGAATGGGAAATCCAATGTGGAAAATCACAAGGAGTCCTTGTTGTGTCAGCACAGCGATTTAGAGTCCTGGGGGACGAGGGCTGGGCAGGAGCAGGGGGCCCAGAGCGGTCCAGCATGCAGGACCTGGAAGGGCACCGAGGCTGTGTGCCCGGGCGGGAAGATGCCCCAGCGGCATGGAGAGGGCAGCTTCACTGCCTATTCCAGGTGGCACATCCAGGGAGGAGTGAAGAGGGGGCCTGAGACTAGGGTTAGTGTTCTAGGGGAGAGGAGCAAGCCCAGAAGCAAGCCTTAGCTTGTTGGTTGGAGTCCTT
The DNA here is from genome assembly GCF_016433145.1 of Gracilinanus agilis. Lineage (NCBI taxonomy): Eukaryota > Metazoa > Chordata > Mammalia > Didelphimorphia > Didelphidae > Gracilinanus > Gracilinanus agilis. Next base: position 66,124,150 of record NC_058132.1, read on the forward strand.
CATTAAGCAAGGACCCTCACGCTGCCTCACCAGATCCAAAGGTGGAGGGAAGGAGTTTTTTCATCACTGGAAATCTCAAGCACCCCATCTGTGCCCCAGCCCGATCAGCTAGTCAGTGCTCCCACGTTCCTTTGACTGCTCGGACACTCGGCGGGGAGTGGGACGCCTCTTTTCCTGACTTTGGAGACTTGCATCTGTCCTTCCCTCCCTCCCAGCTTAGACGCTGCCTGTGCCGATTGGCCTTGGTGATAGAATCTCTCCATCTTTATCCTCATAGCAACTCGTCTACATGGCAACCCACATCATCCCCCCCTTCCCAGGGCACAGGGCTCAGAGCCAGGAGCAGGGCCAAGCATCAGGCTGCTGGAGCTGCTTCGTGCCGAAGAGGGGTGCAGGATCGGGGCCGGGCACGGGGTCCTTAGGACTGGCACAGCCATGCTTATCGCAGTGTCTGCGATGGGGAAGGTCCGGTGATCAGAGGTCTGCTGTCACTCAGCATCTGGCACGGGAAGTGGGGAACAAAGCACTTAAATAGGCAGGGGCCAAACAGCCAAGGGGATCTGAAGGAGGGAGTACCACCAGGTGACCAAGGAGAGGACGGGCTTGAGGGAGTCCCAAAGGGCTGCTGGGTCATTATTAGACAGGCATTCACTCTGGGGTCCCGACATTCTCCCTTTTCAGGGAAGGGGAAGGAATCCAAGGAGCCCCTTCCCCCGAGGGAAGGAGAAGGCACTCAGAGTGGGGGCTGTATTTTTTAGCAAGTCTCTCTGTGTCCTGGTGCTCATGTACTCAGCACATTTTGAGTCCCCGACCTGGTTCCTGGATGTCTTCTCTTGGGTATGCTGGAGCCTGCTTCATTCTCAGGACAGCCTCGAAGGAGACTTTGCTTCCCTGATTCTAAAACACTTCTAGAATTTCCTAGATTAAAATCTGCCAAAGCGAGACAATACAATTTAGTGTAATCTTTTAAATGTGTTTCTCTAAATCTGAAACTTCAGAGAATTTCAGTTTTACCTACCACTTTGCTAGTTACATGACAAATACATCTTTTTTAACTTATGAGGGAGAAAAAAAAAAGTGGGGAAAGGACCTACTTGTAACAAAAATATTTGTAGCAAGCCGTTTTGTGGTGGCAAATAATTGGAAATTGAGGGGATGCCTATACACTGGGGAAAGGCTGAGCAAATTGTGGTATATATGACGGTGATGGAATACTATTGTGCTCTAAGAAATGACGAACAGGATGATTTCAGAAAGGAATGGAAAGACCTACACGAACTGATGCAGATTGAAATAAGCAGAACAGAAGAACATTGTACACAGAAATAGCAATATTATGGGATGATCAACTGTGAAAGACTATTCAGCAATACATAAACACACATGTCTAACCTATATCAAATTGCTTACAGTCTCAGGGACAGGGGAGGGGAGGGAAGGAGATAGAATTTGGAACTCAAAATTTTATAAAAATGAATGTTAATTATTTTTACATGTAATTGGGAAAAATAAAATATATTTTAAAAATGTTGAGGGTTTAATTTGTAAAATGAACTCTTCTGTATAAGTACTTTAAAAAGGAAAATAATTTCACTTTCTTTAAATATTATCTACATTAAATACATTTGGAGCAGAATATCATCCCTCTATTGTAGTTTTACTTATAAAACTTCTACCACTTATCTGTCTTAAAGATAGAAATATGCTATGAAAGAAGGAGGAGGAACATAGTTTTAACAATGTCACTACAGGGGAAAATCTCCCTCATTTCAATTCCTTTAGGAGGGTCAGCCACTATTAGGGATTTAGTCCTATAGATGAAAACATAAGCAACAGCACTTTCTTTTCTTTTGCAAATAAATTTTTCTACCCATAGGTTCAGTGATTATACAAACGTATTAGCTTATAGAAGACTAATTATACTCCAACTGAAACAGAAACTTGGGGTGCAGAGCAAATGCACTTAAGTAACTCCAATTGTATACAGAGAATACTGTATATAAATGGGTTGCCTCTAGTAAAACATGTCTAGATGTTAACTATATTCAAATGGACTTAATCTTAAGGATTCTGTATTAATAGGCAAATAAGTCCAAATGCTAATTTATTCTAGTTGTTTGGGACATGGAATTGCTACATATTCAGATTGAAAACAGCTTACATACCACGCTTGCATTGGTCCATTTCTTCCATTAACCACTTGCTTTGATTATAGAAATTTGCTATAAAAGGAAAAAGCAGGGACAAAGATTATAACAGCCTCAAAACCAGTCCCTTCAGGCATAAGCCTGAAAGAGAACAGAATGAGTTATTACATGTAAACTAGCATCCTTAATTCTGTTTGAGTTCAGGTAAGAGTCTCAGTTGAGAATCAATCATGATGTAACAATTCCACCTCGAAGCCAGACTCGGAAATAATCAGATGGAAACATTCCTATTCATAAGTTGGGAAGATCCCATCGCAGCTCTGCTGAGATTGTCCTCTCCATTTTTTTACAGAGAGGAACGTTCATCTGTCACAATTCAGGATCTCTTGTGGTGGGTTACTGACTTAATAATCCATCAAACTATACCTGAATTCAAAACTCAAGATAAATTATAGTCCCAAGAATTTTTACCTCAAATAGCAAAATTTCACTATTCATAAAGTGATGTTCAAGACTAGTCAAAATGCTAGTGTGGGGAGTGTGGAATAGTAGCTCTTTCCTCAGAACTACATTGACTATTGTTTTAACCAAATGTGCTCCAAATCTGCTGTTGCTATGGCAGCCCTGAGACATTCAGGTTATAGCTAACAGAGTCCTAACAGGTGAAAATTGTCTCCGTGCTCTTATGACAGAACTCAGGATGCCGAAAAAATAAAAAATATTATATTTATTATTTTTGTATCATTTATTATAAAATCAAGTCATCTCATATAAGCTTTTAGGTAAGTATCTGTAACTAGGATGCTAGAAAGGTTAGTCCCAGTTGTTAGTCAACTGGGATAAAATAAGGAGGAAGTTAGCTTAGGAGCTCCTGTTATCAACCCTAAAATGTTACAGACACAGCTGTATCTTTATTCCTGATAAAGATAACCATATAGAGTCAGTATTTGCTTTTATGTCAATAACAGGATGCTCAGGTATTATTGTTGTCTCTTCCTAGAGTTATTAATTATAAGATCAATAAATCTACATTCATTATCCAACGGTATTAGTTACAGGATCAATAAAATGCATGGACTTTGTACTAGAATTTAGCAACTATTAGCTAACCTACTCTGAACATTTGATTTTGTTAATCTCTGCTCTGTATTAACTGTCAAAAGCCTATAAAAACAACAGTGAACATCCAAAAAATGTCTTTGCCACAGGCTTGGGCATAAGACCTGCTGCTCTAATTTTCCACAATTAAAGGTGGCTCTTCGACTCAGAATGATGGCCCATATTTTCTTTATTTCGCGCAATGCCAAGGCTTCTGGTGCATTCCCTTCTTTTAATACCAGAAAAAGGTGGAAGTGGGGGGTGCGTGGTTGGGCGGCCGTGGTGGGGCAGAGAGGGTAAGGCAGACTTCACTTCAGTGCTTATCACCACATCTTGGTATTTCATCAAATGCAGCAATTTTTGTTACATCTTTACAATTTTTAAGGTAACAATACTTTTTCTTTTTTTTTTTTGGTCAAGGAAGGGTTAAGTACCAAGTAAGTCTTAACTGTAGACTGCTTGTATTTTTTCTTTACTCAGGATACCTATGTCTTTTCTCATTCTGGGATTACTTCCAAACTAGCTTTCCTTGATTCCACTAAAACAATGGGGCAGTCAGTCTCTCCCACTGAAAGTCTAAGGTGAAAGTTAAATTTTCATCAATGAGACAATTCCTTCTTAAGTATGAAACTTCATTCATCTTTCCCAGCATTTTGGCTCTTTGCAGCTTTTTAGCAGTCTTTCTGGATGGCTGCATTTTCCTTTTTAGAAATCTTTCAAGCTAACAAAATCTACAAATGACACTAAACAGGATGCAAGACAAAGATTCTACTACAATAACAATATAGCCAAATTAACCAAGTTATCACATACTTGTTAGCCTTAACTTTTTCAATTTGCAATCATGAAAATTACCAAATTTGACTAAAATAAATTATGAGCCAAATTTATTACAGACCATAATGAAGTCTGACAGCAAGGAGTAGAGTTGATTCTCTACCTTGCTGATTGCTACTTTCATTTTCCTGAAGTATATTTTTAACCAAAACAAGATTGATTTACAACTTCTCTTATAGCTATTTTTAATTGCCTTTTGTTAAAAAGCAACCCATTTGGGCGGTTTGATTTCCTTTCCTAACTGTGTTTCCATCCATTTTCCCTCCCTCTTGCAAAATGAATCCAGTTGAAGGACTTTATCAAGTTGTTTCTTTTTTAAGTCCCATATGGAGAACAGGAAGATGGGCACAGGGGCAGTTTGCCAAGGCCCCAAAAATGTAAAATAGGGGCAAGGAAAGAAGAAAAACCAAAGTGTAGCAGCAGACTGAGTCCTGCCCAGGTCCTCAGGTGGGCACAGTGGCAGTCTGCCCTGGCCCCCACCACAGCAGCTGTGCAAATCTCCCCAAATACAAGGTTCTAGTAGGACATCCACCATCAACAGGAGCTTGTCATCTGTGAAGACCCAACCCCCATCCCTCCTCCCAGTGCACCGTCACTAAACCAAGGTGCCACGGGATGGAAGAAAAAAAAGGCAAAAAGGAAGGACTAATGGAGCAGAACGAGGGAGCACCATTTACTTTGGTATGGAGAGAGCCCGAGCTGAAGATGAAATTACCACTTGAGCCACATAAATTTTTTGGCAGAGGGTCCCGTCCAAAGAAGTGACAACTCAGGCAGTCTCCATATCAAGGGACGCAGCTTTATTGAGAGAGGGAGGAGGTACCAGAATCACCCTGATGATGGAGTGGCTGTGACAATGGAAGGGCCTGGAGGGAATTTTTTTTTTTTTAACCCTTAACTTCTGTGTATTGACTTATAGGTGGAAGAGTGGTAAGGGTAGGCAATGGGGGTCAAGTGACTTGCCCAGGGTCACACAGCTGGGAAGTGTCTGAGGCCGAATTTGAACCTAGGACCTCCCGTCTCTAGGTCTGGCTCTCAATCCACTGAGCTACCCAGCTGCCCCCACTGGAGGGAATTTTAAGAGTGTTTTTTCTCTTGGTTGGTTGTCATGGAAGGAATTGATTAAATGGTTGCTGTGGCAACTCTGGAAATTGGGCATTGTTTGAACCTATCCCCATGCAGCTGGGAAACTAAACCATCTATACTTGTTTGGAAACCTTGAAGGGAGCACCCAGGTAATGCTGACCAGATCCAAAGACCAATGTAGGAGTTTTCTCATAATTGTAAATCTTGAGCAATCCATATGTGCCCCATACTGAATAATTAGTTATGGTTTCCATCTTCCTTGGATTGCTTACAGATACTTGGTGGGGAATAGGACACTTTTTTTCCTGGATTCAGGGAATTGCAATGGTTTACTCTCTCCCTCCCTACTTGGATTCTGTGCCTATGTTGATTGGCCTTTGTTGTAGAACATCCCAGCCCACTTCCTCATTAGTAACCTGTCTTCATGGCAACCCCCCTCAGTGGGAGCAAGAGGCACTTGAATCTCACTCTCATCTGAATTGCAAGGAAGAATGCACACACAGTTGAGTACAGAAATACATTTTATTTATTTGTTTGTTTTTAAGCCCTTACCTTCCATCTTGGAGTCAATACTGTGTATTGGCTCCAAGACAGAAGAGTAGTAAGGGTAGGCAGTGGGGGTCAAGTGACTTGCCCAGGGTCACACAGCTGGGAAGTGTCTGAGGTCAGATTTGAACTTAGGACCTCCCATCTCTAGGCCTGGCTCTCAATCCACTGAGCTACCCAGCTGCCCCCGAAATACATTTCTTTTAAAAAGATGAGGCTACATCCATTGAGGAATGGCTGAACACATTGTGGTATATGTTAGAATACTATTGTTCTATAAGAAATGATGAACAGGATGGTTAAAAAAACAAAAACAAAAAACCTGGGAAGGCTTAATGAACTGATGCAAAGTGAGCAGAACCAGGAAAGCACTGTACACAGTAACAGCATACACTGTGGCGATGGGTTAGCTACTCTGATCCAAGATAATTCCAAAGGACCAATGATTAAAAATCTTATCCAGCTCTAGAGAGAAAACTGATGATCTCTGAGTGCAAAGTGAAGCATTTTTAAAGTTTATTTTTAATATGGAAATTTATTTTGCATGACCTCATAAGTATAATAAGAATCAAATTGCTTGTCTTCTCAAGGAATAATTGGCATTGTTCTTAAGGAGGGAGAAGAGATGGGAGAGAGGGAAAGAAGTGGGAATTCAAAATCTTAAAAAATTGTTAAAAATGTTTTATATGTAATTGGGAGATATTTAACAAAATAATTTAAATGATTACAAATAAAAAGATTAGGCAAAGGGGAAAATGAAAAGGAGGATATATTTAAAGAGGAATGTGTTTAAAAATCTATAAATGTAATTGGCCATATTAATAACAAAAACATGATTGTGTCAAGAGATGCAGAAAAAGCTTCTCATAAGATCCAACATCCATTATTATTAAAAATACTATAAAGTATATAAATAAATAGATACTTCCTTAATATGATAGGTTGCATCTATCTAAAACCAAGAGCTAACAATTTTTCAAGAAAAAGGAATGAAGAGAATTAGGCAAAAAAGAAACAAAATTGACATGTTTTGCAAATGATATGATGGTTTACATATAAAACCATAGGGAACCACAGTTAGGATAACACAGGATCTGGCTGCATCTACATTGAATGACTGGAAGGTATGGAACATAATATTCCGGAAAGCAAGAGAGCTGGGTCTACAACCAAGAATCAACTATCCAACAAAACTGACTATATTTTTGCAGAGGAAAGTATGGTCATTCAATAAAATTGAGGACTTCCAAGCATTCATAAAGAAAAAAACAGATTTAAACAGAGAGTTTGCTGCCTAAACATAGAACTCAAGAGAATTACCATGAGGTAATTAAGAGAGCGAAGTGGGGGTGGGGGAGAGCAGGCTCAGAGAAATCTTTTCTTTAAGGGACCCAATAACTTCAAACGATTTGTATCCCTAGAAGAAAAGAAGATATTGGAAATTATTAAAAATTGTTACTATCAACAAGGTAACTAGAAGAAGTTTACTTAGAGGGAACAGTGACAAACTGTATAGGATGAAATGTCAAGATATATATGTATATATATGTATGTATGTATGTATGTATAAATATATACAAAACTAGAGAGGAAAAAAGGAGATAATATTAAGAAAAATGGGAAAACAAAACGGAGTAAATTTATGTCGCATAAAGAAGCGCATGGGGTGAACAGGGGAGAAGATCAATACACTTGAAGGGTAAACAGATTGGAGAGAGGAAATATTTAATACTTAACTGCACTGAAATCAACTTAAAGAGGGAAGAATAATTAGAACCATTGGGGCAGAGAATTGATTCACGCCCTATAGAGAAGTAGAAGGGTAACAAAAGGGCTGGTGGGGAGGGAAGCAACACTAGGGAGGCAGAGGGTGAGAGGGGGTAGCTTAAAAAGACCCTAAAGAAGAATAAGAGGGGAATAAGAAGGGAGAGGGGAGAAAGGGAAGTACAATAAGGGAGGGGATTCAGGGGAACTGATTAAAAACAAAACACTGATATAGAAGGAAATTGTGAAAGAAGAAAGGGCAGGATAAGGAGAGAGAATCAAAATGTCTGGGAATACACAGTTGATAATTATAACTCTGAATGTGAATGGGATGAACTCACCCATAAAATGGAAGCAAATAGCAGAGTGGATTAGAAACCAAAATCCTACCATATGTTATCTACAAGAAACACACATGAGACAGGCAGACATAGTAAAAATGAAAGGCTGGAGCAAAATCTATTGAGCTTCAACTGAGAAAAAGAAGGCAAAGTTGCAATCATGATTTCTGACAGAGCCAAAGTAAAAACAGATCTGGTTAAAAGAGATAGGAAAGGTAATTACATCCTGATAAAAGGCAGTATAAACAATGAAGAAATATCAGTACACAACATGTATGCATGAAATGGTATATCCAGATTTCTAAAGGAAAAGCTAGTGGAGCTCAAGGGCAAAATTGATAGCAAAACTATACTAGTGGGTGACCTCAACCTTCTCCTATCAGATATAGATAAATCAAACCTAAAAATAAATAAGAAAGAGATAAGAGAGGTGAATGAAATCCTATGAAAATTAGAGTTAATAGCTATATGAAGAAAAATAAATAGGGACAAAAAGGAATACACCTTTTCAGCAGCACATGGAACATTCATAAAGATTGAGCATGTACTAGGGTATAGAAACATGGCAAACAAATGCAAAAAAGCAGAAATAATAAATGCAACCTTATCAGATCATAATGCAATAAAAATAGTTATTAGCTAGGATACATGGAGAGGCAAACCAAAAACTGATTGGAAATTAAATAATATGATTCTCCAAAATAAATTAGTGAAAGAACAAATCATAGAAACAATTAATAATTTTATTGAAGACAATAACAATGATGAGACTTCTTACCAAAACCTATGGGATGCAGCCAAAGTAGTTCTAAGGGGAAAATTTATATTGCTAAGTACATATATTAACAAATTAGGAAGGGCAAAGGTTAATGAATTGGGCATGCAAGTTAAAAAACTAAAAAATGAACAAATTAAAAATCCCCAGATGAAAACTAAATTAGAAATACTAAAAATCAAAGGAGAAAATAATAACTCAAAAGTAAAAGAACTATTGAACTAATAAATAGACTAGAAGCTGGTATTTTGAAAAAACAGATAAAATAGACAAAGTACTGGTAAATCTAATAAAAAGAAGGAAAGAAGAAAACCAAATTAACAGTATCAGAGTTGAAAAGGGAGACCTCACCTCTAATGAAGAGGAAATGAAGGCAATCATTTAAAAGTATTTTGCCCAAATATATGGCAATAAATATAGCAATGTAGCTGATATGGATGAATATTTACAAAAATATAAATTGCCTAAATTAACAGCAGAAGAAATAGAATACTTAAATAATCAAATATCAGAAAAATAAATTGAACAAGCCATCAAAGAACTCCCTAAGAAAAAATCCTCAGGGCCTGATGGATTCACAAGTGAATTCTATCAAACATTCAAAGAACAACTAATATCAATACTATACAAATTAGTTGACATAAGCAAAGAAGGAGTCCTACCAAATTCCTTTTATGACACAAATATGGTACTGATTCCAAAGCCAGGTAGACCAAAAACAGAGAAAGAAAACTACAGACCAATCTCTCTAATGAACATAAATGCAAAAATCTTAAATAGAATGCTAGCAAAAAGACTCCAGCATCCATCATGATCAGGTGGGATTTATACCAGGAATGCAAGGATGATTCAACATTAGGAAAACCATCCACATAATTAACTATATCAACAAGCTAACAAACAAAAATCACATGATTATCTCAATAGATGCTGAAAAAGCCTTTGACAAAATACAACACCCATTCCTATCAAAAACACTAGAAAGTATAGGAATAGAAGGACCTTTCCAAAAAATAATAAACAGTATACATCTAAAACCATCGATAAGCATCCTATGCAATGGGGATAAATTAGAAGCCTTCCCAATAAGATCAGGAGTGAAACAAGGATGCCCATTATCACTTCTACTATTTAACATTGTACTAGGAACACTAGCAGTAGCAATTAGAGAAGAAAAAGAAATTGAAGGTATTAAAAAGGAAATGAGGAGATTAAGCTATCACTCTTTGCAGATGATATGATAGTCTACTTAAAAAATCCTAGAGAATCAACTAAAAAGCTAGTAGAAATAATCAACAACTTTAGCAAAGTGGCAGGATACAAAATAAATGCACATAAATCATCAGCATTTCTATATATTTCCAACACATCAAAGCAGCAAGAGGTAGAAAGAGAAACACCATTTAAAGTCACCCTAGACAATGTAAAAAACTTAGGAATCTATCTACCAAAACAAACACAGGAATTATACGAACACAGCTACAAAACACTTTCCAAACAATTAAAACTAGATCTAAACAATTGGAAAAACATTGGTTGCTTATGGGTAGGATGAGCTATTATAATAAAAATGACAATTATATCCAAATTAATTTACTTATTTAGTGCCATACCTATCAAACTACCAAGAAACTTTTTTACAGAATTAGAAAAAACTATAACAAAGTTCATTTGGAAGAGCAAAAGATCAAGAATATCAAGGGAAATAATGAAAAATAAATGTGAAGAAAGGTGGCCTAGCAGTACCAGATACTAAGCTATACTATAAAGCAGCAGTCATCAAAACAATATGGTACTGGTTAAGAGACAGAAGGGAGGATCAGTGGAATAGACTTGGGGTAAATGACGTCAACAAAGACAGTCTATGATAAACCCAAAGAGCCCAACTTTTGGTACAAAAATCCACTATTTGACAAAAACTGCTAGGAAAATTGGAAAACAATATGGGAAAGATTAGGTTTAGATCAACATCTCACACCCTACACCAAGATAAATACAGAGTAGGTGAATGACTTGTATATAAAGAAGGAAACTATAAGAAAATTAGGCAAACACAGAATAGTATACTTGTCAGATCTCTGGGAAAGGAAAGATTTTAAAACCAAGCAAGAGTTAGAAAAAAATTACAAAATGTAAAATAAATAATTTCAATTACATTAAATTAAAAAGGTTTTGTACAGACAAAAACAATGCAACTAAAATCAGAAGGGAAACAACAAAGTAGGAAAAAATCTTTATAACAAAAAACTCTGACAGAGATATAATTACTCAAATATACAAGGAGCTAAATCAATTGTATAAAAAATCAAGCCATTCCCCAATTAATAAATGGGCAAGGGGCATGAATAGGCAATTTTCAGATAAAGAAATCAAAAGTATCAATAAGCACATGAGAAAGTGTTCTAAATCTCTAATAATTAGAGAAATGCAAATCAAAACAACTCTGAGGTATTGCCTCACACCTAGCAGATTGGCTAAAATGACAACAGGGGAGAGTAATAAATGTTGGAGGAGATGTGGCAAAATTGAGACATTAAATGCACTGCTGGTGGAGTTGTGAATTGATCCAACCATTCTGGATGGCAATTTGGAATTATGCCCAAAGAGAGCTAAAAGATTGTCTGCCCTTTGATCCAGCCATAGCATGGCTGGGTTTGTACCCCAAAGAGATCATAGGGGGAAATGACTTGTACAAAAATATTTATAGCTGTGCTCTTTGTGGTGGCAAAAAACTGGAAAATGAGGGGATGCCCTTCAATTGGGGAATGGCTGAACAAATTGTGGTATATGCTGGTGATGGAATGCTATTGTGTTCAAAGGAATAATAAACTGGAGGAATTCCATGTGAACTGGAAAGACCTCCAGGAATTGATGCAGAGTGATAGGAGCAGAGACAGAAGAACATTGTACACAGAGACTGATACACTGTGGTAAAATCGAATGTAATGGACTTCTGTACTAGCAGCAATGCAATGACCCAGGACAATTCTGAGGGATTTATGGAAAAGAACGCTACCCACATTCAGAAGAAGAACTACAGGAGTGGAAACTTGGAAGAAAAACAACTGCTTGAACACATGGGTTGATACGGACACAATTTGTGATGTCGACTCTTAAAGACCACCCTAGTACAACTATCAACAATATGGAAATAGGTCTTGATTGATGACACATGAAGAAACCAGTGGAAATGTGCATTGGCTACTGGGGGGTGGGGGTGAGGGGAGAGAAAGCAAGAACATGAATCATGGAACCATGGAAAATGTTTTTCTAAAAAATAAACAAAATTAAATAAAAAAAAGAAAGCAATTTGGAATTATGCAAAGAAAGTAACTACAGGTCCATGGCTCTGAGTTTATACCACAAGAAAGTCATTAATATTCCAAAATATTTATAGCAGTTTATGTGACAGCTAAGAATTGGAAACAAAGTAGTTGCCCTTCAATTGGGGAATGCCTAAACCTGATTGTAATAGAATATTACTGTGCTGTAAGAAATAATACACATGGAAAACAGTATGGCAGAAACTAGGTATAGACCAATATCACACACCCTATACTAAAATAGGTATATGATTTAGATATAAAGGATGATACCAAAAGCAAATTAGGGGAACATAGAATAGTTTACCTGTCAGATTTATGGAGAAGGGAAGAATTTATGACTAAACAAGAGATAGAGAGAATTATGAGATGTAAAATGGATAATTTTATTATTATTAAATATATCAATTATATATCATGTAATATATAATATATAATAATATAATATATATTAAATTATGAAGATTTTGTACAAAAAAACCCAATATAAACAAGATTAGAAGGGAAACAACAATTTGGAGGGGAAATTTTATAAGAAATTTCTCTGATAATGTTCTCATTTCTCAAATATATAGAGAATTAAGTCAAAGTTATAAGAATACAAATTGTTCCTGAAATGACAAATGGTCAAAGAATATGAACAAGCATTTTTCCACTGAACAAGTCAAAGTTATCAAAAATCATATGAAAAAATGTTCTAAGTCTGTATCTCAGAGATAAAAAAAAATAAGGGGAAGGGGAAGGACCTACTTGTTTAAAAATATTTATGGCTGCTCTTTTTGTGTTGGCAAAGTTTTAAATTAAGGGGATGTCCATCAATTGAGAAATGGCTGAATAAATTGTTGGTAATGGGTGTGTAATTATGATTTGCTCCCCAAAACTCTCCCAGCTTCCCATCTTTGATCTCACATTATGTCCTTACTTTTTGGAGGTAAAGTTGTGAGTGTAGCTCCACCCTCTCTCTCCTCCCAGAAACATGGCTGGGACAGTTGGGTGAGTGACAGGCAGGAGAATTTTACTCACATGTTATTTACTTAGGTTTTTTCTTTTGTTCTTTTATTTCTTCTACTTCAAGTGATTATTAATAAATCTTATAAAATATAATACTTGGAGTTATTAGATATTAATTTTAATCTTACATTTTTTCTGACCACTATGGAGAATAGAATCCTTTATCTGTTTGGGAAAGCCTTTGGGTAGGATAAGTGAGTAGCTTAAAACCGAGTTTCCTCTCTGCCGTGGTTCTGTCACCCTTCCCCTCTGGGGGACTCTTTTCAGTGATGGGGACCTGCCCATGGGAGGACCCAAGCCTGTAGCTGCCCTCCCACTCACCGTTGCTGCTGCTGCTGTTGCAGTTGCTGCTGCCACCACTGCCCCTGCCTTCCACATTTGACCAGACACTGGCTGGGGACCCTTGTGAGCCATTTTCTGTGTGGCTGGTAAAGTATAAATCCCCCTTTCCATTATATTCTGAATATCCAAGAGCTTGCTGCTGCCTTAGAAGTCCAGGCTTTTCTCTTAGGCAACAAATAGCTTCCTCAGGGTTTTCACCTGAGGGCAAGTTTCCACCCTCTTAACTCCCTGCCCACATAGCTGGGGAGAGCAATTGAGGGGAGCAGCATTCCCCTGCCTATGGTGGCAATAGAAGCAATCAACTCCCTGGCGTTTTTTATCCCTGGGGGGAAGGAAAGTAAGGTTACTCTTCCAAACTCCTCGTCAGTACATATTAGAGTAATGCCACCTATGGACAGGAAGTAGAATTACAAGCATGGCCCAGTTTTCTGCCTATCTCAAATAGCTCTCATTCCGAGAGAGCATTACCAAGCTTGCATAACTCAAAGTTTTAGGGTGTCTTTTCTTATTACTGTTCCTGGATACACTTGTCCTTGCTGTTAGCTTGAGTAATCTCAAGATTCAGAAGGGAGATTCATTCCCCTTACTATCTAAGCCTGCCCAGCCTCTGCAACACATCCAATATGGGGTTCATTCACACTATGCTCAGTGTGGAAATCCACTCCTTGTATGGGGAACCCCAGAAGTGTGACCAAAGGAATCTAGATGATGATACTCGGGAGGGGAAGGAACGTTAAAGAGTCTGGCAGTGAATTTTAAGCCTTTTTAGACTCCATTTGCCTTATTGATATTGTTTCAATTTATTCCTCTCCAAATAGTGAAGAAGTCTCTGTAATGCAGCTATTAGAATTGGAGAATAGGACTCTTGAATTCATTGTTCACTTCCTGTCACATATATTGTATTTGCTGATTGTTTGAAGATTTAATTTTGGTTTTTTAAGTTCACATATTAATCTAACCTAATATCTTCTGTTATACTAAGTCATTTTAAGCTACTGTGCTTTGGCCATTATCTATATGCTCTGTTACTTTGCCTTTATTTGTACCCTTTCCCTATGACTGGATTGGAGAATATACCATTATGTTATAAAGAATATAGGACTCTTGAATACTGCTAGGCTTCTAGGGGACATTGGTTAGGGAAGCTGTGTCTTTGTATTCCACCAGGTAGTTGGTGACTGAAGGATACCAACTCAGTCACCTTTGCTTGATGGTATAAGTCCCCTTCTATATAAGTGCCCAGGCAGGACCCTTAATGTTTTGGTGGATAAGTAACCCTTTCAGGTCCCACCTGGATATTGGGCTCTAATTAGCTTTGGATCACGTTTCATCTGACTGTGTTGCTCCCTCCCCAAGGATTGTGATATAATGACCACTCAGGAAGGTATTTAATAAAACTTTATCTATTGATCTTAAATAGGAAAAGGAATAATCAGGAACAGATTGGGGATAGGAGACCCTGTCACACTAATATCTATGATCAATAATCCCTCACAACTGTAGGCTGTTGTTTCAGTAAGCTGGGCTATTGTTCTTCACCCATTCTGCTTCAGCTTGGCCACTGCCAAACCAGAGAGAGTAATCTGCTCAGTTGGAACAGATATTGATGATCTCTCTCAGCTTTCTTATTATCAGTTTATGGTATGTCAGCCTGACAGGAAATAATCACCCTTCATCTCCCTCTGCTTCTTCACCTTCCCTCCTCCTGGTTACCACCCAGGCCCAGATACCTAAATATCTAATGATGATTCAAATGCCTAAAGATCTAGGGAGGTTCAGAGAGAACCAATGACTCACAGTCAGAGACCCACAGATCACTGCTCCAAGATCAAAGATCAATTGTCCAAGCTCAAAGACCAAAGACCCCGCTCCCAGATGACTGTTAGGGGTATTTTTATCCTCAGGCCAACTGCCTTTGCTCCTGTCCTCATGGCATCCAGGAACATTCCGATGTCTCCCACTGTCTCCCTTGTTAATCAAGGTGAGACTAACAATCCTCAAAGTTTGAATATAACAATTATAAAAGTCCATATACAACTTGGACAAACCCTTTTTCATGGCAAAAACCATAGCTCCTTATGGATGCTGGGTTTGTCACCAGATCCACTGAGGTCATATGTTGCCTAACCAGCATTTTGGTCCTTTTTGCCTTTGTTAATTGTCACATAGATGATGATGGATGGACTCCATCAAACTGGTTACAACCTGTATACAACCTTTGGAGAATTTAATGAGCTGAAAATTTCTATTTGGTTTTAAGAGGTCTTCAGAAGTGATTTTCAGATATCTAGTAGCTCCACTATCTCTGACTGATCATTTGCCTACCTTTGACACGTGTAATAAGAGGTAACGATCTATTTAGTAGTTGGAAATGAAGTCCGACAGCACTATTGTGTCCCCTGCCTCCTCCCAGGTTTGCACAGTGTAAGGGGGGGAAAGGGTTTTTGGTCAAATATGTTTAAAGGTGGTCGCCAGAAGAAATTCCCCCAATTTAGGAATAACCTCAAATCAAAACTGACTTTTATGGAAGTTTATTACAATTGAGAAGAGAGAGAAGAAATAAGGAAATAAGAATCTAACACAGTAGGTAATTTACTACAATCCTCTAATTAATCCAGGTAGATCTAATTAACCCTCAGCCGAGAATCACAGGACCAGAGGTCCGGAGGTGAATGAAGCAAATCTTCATTCACAGAGTCCATTAAAGGGAAGTTCCTTAAGAGAAGTTTAGGAAGATTCAGTCTTTAAACTCACCACATGGACTTCTAAAGAAGATATTGAAAGCAGTCTCACCAAGGTTTCAGCATTCCAGCCAGCACTCCTCCACAGACCAGAAGAGCTCCTTCACCAGCAGCCCTCTTAACCAGAAGCCCCCCTCCAACAGAAGACCTTCTCCTTTTAAAGGGGTCACTTATGTGTCACCTCCTGTGCCTTCCCCCTAGTTTGCGTGTCCAATCACAATAGAAGCTTCTCATAGAAATGCCTAGGGGGCAGTCAGTTGATTCTGATTCCTCACCCACTCTAGCATGCGTGTGTTATGGACCTCCCAGAATTGGAGGTGCTCTCACCTTTGGTGATTAAATCTAAAGATGGGCAGTGTGGACTTAATCTAATTTATCACAACAGCTAATATCTGAGGGAAGATTTGAAACCCTGGAAGATGACTCCAAGCATGGCACTACCCAGAAGTACCCCTAGAACACAGATGTTAATATGTAGTTTTCTAAGTCAATATGTAACCCATGAGGCTTGCTACATCTGGTTTCCTGCGCCCCATTTCTTAGTGTCACGTCACTGCTTTAGAGAACTACAATCTCTAAAGTCCAGTGGTGGAATGTCTGGTTCTTCTATGTGATGGATAAAGGAGTAGAAGCTAAAAGTCACTTGCCTCAAATTACTGCCAAAAAACAGGACCTACATGGTGCCTCTATCCTACGCCACAGGAGTCAAACTTGACTTTAGTGCTATTTCTGGAAGCAGATTAGAAGGTAAATGGGAGGGGGCAGCTAGGTGACTCTGTGGATAGAGAGCCAAGCCTAGAGATGAGAAAGGGTTTCAAAACAAAGTTAATAGGGAAATCTTTAACAAAATAAATAAAAACACCACATAATGTTAATTGTGGCTTTCTAAGTCAATATGTGATTGTAGGAATCTGTTTCTATTTTGAGTTTGACAACACAGGTCTATGCAGTTAGAACCATGTGACATACTAAACATGGAGCCCAGGGTCTAAATATTCCAGACTATCACATCCTGCCAAGGAATCACCCATCCAATTTGTGTTCTGTCTATGACCATGCAGGAGTAATTAAAGCAGTTTAGAAAGAAATATTCAAGTTTACAAAATAGGTCTTCCTGGAATTCTGGGAAAATGGCAGCGTAGAAGCAGCAAGGCTCCAGACCTCCATAAAGCCCTTCACCACCAATCAAGGACAAAGGGCTCCGAGGGAACAGAAAACCAAATCTGACAACACAACAGAGCTGGGGAATCTGCCAGCTGAACCCAACTTAAAAGGTACATGGGGAAAAAAAAAGAAAAAAAAAGCCTGAATTCTTGGAACTGTCCTGTGGGAGGGGGAAAGAAAGGAGGAAGATCCCAGATCCCCTCCTCCACCTAATGTGCTGAGTCCAGTGGATCTTGGAATCTCTGGATGAGCTGGGTTGCTAGTCCCAGGGAGTGCCTCCCTGGCACAGATGTGCCAAACTCAAGGCTCTGATCATACCTTCCACCTTGCCCTCCCCTCTCCTCCCTCCCCTTCTCTCCAGGTTTTGATCTCAGGGCACTTCTAGCTCTGCAGATCAACCCCACCTGGCTTAATCCTATCAACAAACAAGAAGTCTTCAGAGGGCAGAGAAGCTCCAACATCCCTCCCCCACAGACTACAATGAAAGTAGCCTAATTTACTTCTCTAGCTTTTTCCACCGGCTGGGGAAAATCTGGCCTCAAGTCCCATTAACCTAATTAACTAACAAAACAGAGAAGAAGACCTCCCAGGACTGAATAGACCAAACCCACAGATAAAAAAAAAAAAATGATCTGAGGACCAAGATTATAGCCAATTACAGGGGAGAAAGAAGGAAAAAATATTAGTAAACAAGAGAAAAAGAAAAAAGAAACCACAATCCACAGGTTCTATCCAGAAACTGAAAAAAGAGCGAATGGATCAGAAGAAGGTAAAGGAACACCAAGAAAAAACATAAAAATTTCAGTGAAATGCACACAGGCTTTGGAAGAACTTAAAATTCAATTAACTCAAGAACTCAAAATTCAAGTAACTCAAGAACTCAGAAAACAATCAACAGAGGCTGAAGACAATCGGGAAAAGGAAATACATGATTCAAAACAAGAAAATAATGTCTTAAAAGCCCAAATTTACCAGCTGAAAAAAATGAGGTAAAGAAGGTGAAAGATGATCTACAAAGAAAATCAGACCAGAAGAATAAGGATGATCAAGTTTACAAAACATTCATAGCAGTACTTTTTTATGTAGTAGTTAAAAAAATAAAACCTAGAAAGAAAAGCCAATTCATTGAATAGAAAATGATTGAACAAAAATGGCATATGAGCATAACATATAATTGCCCCTTTAGAAAATGATGAAAACAACTAATTCATAAAAACATGAGCCAATTAGAATACAAGGAGGGAGGAAAAGAAACACCAGGACAATATGCAGACAGACTCCAATGACACAACTGAAGATGACACCAGAAGACAACTGAGAACAGAATAGTACATACACAGATTTTAAAAGCAGAAAGGAAAAAGGTAGCATATACCCAAATAGTCATAGAGGCACCTTTTGTGGTAAGAACTAGAAACAAAATTAGTGTCTGTTGATTGGGGAACAGCTTAACAAATTTTGCACTGTGCATTTAAGGGAATATTGTGCTGTAAAAAACAGTGAATGAGGGCTAGCTAGGTGGCTAAAGGGATAGAGCTCCAGATTTGGGGACAGGAGGTCCTGGGTTCCAATCTCATCACAGAAACTTCCTACCTGTGTGACCCTGGGCAAGTCACTTAGCCCCATTGCCTAGCTCTTACCACTCATCTTTTTTTGAATCAAGACAGTATTGATTCTAAGATAGACAGGAAGGGTTTAAAAAAAAAAAAGGAAGAAAAAGAAAAGTGAATGAAGAATTCAGAGAAATATGGGAAAACTGGCATGAACCAATGCAGAATTGAATCAGAGCAATATCCAGAGCAAGTCTATTGCAATATAGATCAAACAATGGAAAAAGGTAGAAAAATTACTAAATGAAAAAACAGTAAGTGGTCCAGTCAACAGTAATACTATAAACCATCTTGTTCTCCTCAGAGGTAGGGGACTGCAGAAATCTGCATACAGGCAAATGATTGACCCCAGTGTCACTCTGGTACAGGCCCTCTCTGTCTCCAGCCAGACCTACTGCAATGGCCTGTAGATAAGTTGCTCCCTATTCAATCCAGCCTCTCAGTGGTCAAATGGATCTTTAGCTAGAGCCAATATATCCCACTTTCCCTGGGTTAGTCAACTCCAGGGGCCAAATGTGAAATCCTGTTGGTGTTCAAAGCCTTTCATTGCTGGGCCCTTTTTTCCCTTTCCAGTTTTCTCAGCATTGTGTACCTCCTTGAATTCTATGATCTGGTGACATGGGCCTCCTGGCTATTCCTGGCACAATCCATCTGCCTACTCCAGGAATTTTCACTGGCCATCCCATGTGCCTGGAACTCTGCCTCATCTCTGCCTCTTGCCTTCCTGCTGCCCTAGCTAAAATCTCCCCATCTACAAGAAGCCTTTACTGAGCCCCCTTAACACCAGGGATTTCTCTCTGGTGATTATTTCCAATTCACCTCATCTACATTCTGTTTAAGCAATGCATGTTTCTCATCCATAAGGCTGTGAGCTCCTCTTCCCTTTCTCTGGATATGCAATGCTAGGCACAGTGACAGGCACAAAGGGGGCATTTTCATGAAAGCTTGTTGACTGTTCAATGCATCACCAAACTGGCTGGATTTACAGAATGCTTTTTCTTTGTTAGAAGAAGATTCGCTGTATCTGGAAATGAGTATGATGTAAAAACAAGACAGCAATAAAACTCATTTTCTAAAAAGACAAAGTTCCAATTCCAGAAATGTGTCAATGAGTTAATGAAACAAGAACACTTTTAAGAAAAGTGAAACAGAGGCAAGGACATGTTTATTTTGCACACTACCTAATCTACCTTCTGTTCTTCTGCACGATGCATTTCCATGGTATGCACACACTTATCGATCCAGTCACCCCAGTGTCTGAGGATGTGAGCAGCCTGTCTGAAGTATACTGGAAGCCACACGCCTCAAACAAGGTTCATCTCACCTTGCTCTCTGGCTCCCTGACACCCAGGCCTGCCCATTTTCTCCTGAGGAATGGAAGCTTTAAGATGCCAGTTTTCAAGTCCTCTTTTAAATAATATTTCCCATGACTCCTCCAGGGCCAAATATCTCTGCAAGTTTTTGCTAGCTGACAAGTATGTTCGGTTTGTTAATGACTTCCTGCCCATGGAGCTTCAAAAGGAGCTAGTGGGGCAGAAAGTCTAAGGGGGGCTTCGGAGAGTGTCCGTGGAAAACCTTGTCAATCTCTACTTCCATTCGCTGCACAGCAGGAGTCAAGGTTCTTGTGAAACCAGAACTAGCTGGCGGTCACTCTGCGTCTGTGGATTTGAAGTGGTCGTCGTCCACAGTGGAATAGATGTGACCTTCGTTGCTGAGAAAATCAACAGCTTGCCTAGAGGGGAGCCAGAACACAAACTCAGCTCACTTCAGTTAACATGAAAGAGAGAGAAGGTGGCCAGAGGCCTCCCCTCACTTCCTGTAGCTACAGACCATGGCTGAGCTATGGCCTTGGTCAAGGCAGAGTTTCTAAGGCAAGTCTGAATCCAGGTCTCTTATGGGGCAAGGCAAAGGCTGTGAAATTTCTGTGGCTGAGCAGAGTTCAGAGCCACTGTGGACTGGCTGCAGGATGAACTCCAAGCAGTGTGGTCTAGTGGGAAAAGTGTGGACCTTGGCCTCCCTCACCTCCTAGCTGTGAGATTT
>NC_058132.1:66149502-66176218 GCF_016433145.1 Gracilinanus agilis
TAACTTCTGAATGGATGATAGGTTTATATACATATATATATATACAATATGTGTATATATATATATAAAATAAAGAATATTGTCTTAAAAAGGTAGAGAAAACAAAAAGTTTCCTATCTAAACTTTTTATATATTACACAGGAAGCCAAAAAGAGCTCCTGTATGCTTGATATTTTAACTCTTTATTTTAATTTACTTTCTCATCAGAAGGATCTAGAATTCCTGGTGATATTTTAGACCCAAGAGGTTTTTATCAGATTTTTTTAGGCTCTGCCCCACAATTGGGATGGAGGTAGTAATAGATTTTGTTAAAATATCTCAGCCAAGGTTGAATGAGTTGAATGATTTACTATACCTGTTGAATTGTGACAAGTATACATTTTTAAACATCATAGTGAGTGGTTATAATAATGGGTTTGTTTGCAATTGCCTTTAAATGTGTTATTGTAATTTTGGAAAATTTTGGTAGATTATTGGAATTGCATTATAAATTTCTGCTATTTTGTATAAGTCAGTCATTTACACACACAGAAGTTCATGGAAAAGCTTAACAGGAAATGGATCTCATTTTTGGGTGAAAAACCTTTCACTAATTCTAAGCTTTATATATTTTTATTTTTAAAACATTCTTTTATTATTTTTTCCCTTTGATGTGCAATACAGTATTTGAGGTTTTTCTCTCTCATTTTTGTACTTGAAAACATTGAATTTTTTCCCTGAATTGCCCCCAAATGGCTTTTTGTCAATGTGCCTAGCAATCATAGGATCATTGTTTTTGTCCTCTTTTCTTTTTATCCCCAAATTTCTGTAATTTATAAGTTAGCTATGTTTACAAGAGCCTTCGAGGAGAACAGTCTCCCTCTGCTCTCAGGGGGGAATGTGATATTGGAAATTTGGGGGTCCTTGAACTAATTTTGAGGTCCCTGATCTAAACTTCCTATGGACATTTAGGGCTCTTTCAAATTATATTTCCCATAATTCCTCTTGCATAATCACATAGACAGGAAGTGTAATATTGTAGAGAGAAGAATAAAAGGAAGGGCCAGGAAGGGCACGCTCTTTTCTGGCTGAAGCAGCATAGTGGTGGAGGTAATGGCGGGTCTTTCAAACTAACTCTTAATATGGCACGTGGCTTCATTTTTCTAATGGCTATTAATAAATCTTTTAAAACCATAATATTTTTAAATCTATCCTTTTATATCTATTTTATTTCTTACAATGGCCAATTACCATGGCATGGCAAGGCTCCACAAGAAACAGACTACTTATCACACCTTGGAATGGAGTATAAGCTCTATGAATACATCATGCTGTTAAAAAAAAGGCTAGGTGAGTTACACAGATTTGCCTTGATCCAACAAAGAATCCCACTTGACTTTAGTTTGCATAACTATAAACTGGGAGACACTGTATATATCAGAAACTTCACCAGAAAGTCAATCTTAGAACCTAAATGGGTTGGACCACATGAAATAATCTTAGTAACCCCGAACAGCAGTAAAAGTCAGAAGTAGAAACCCATCGTTTCATGTTACACACATAAAGTTCTCCAAAGAATTGCCTAAGCAGAAAAGACCCAACCACAGAAGAACAGCAGCAGTCAGAAGAGCAAATTAGTGTCACTGATGAATAAGCTTAAAGACAGCAAGTATGACAATGGACTACAACAGACTTTATAATAACTCTCCTAAAAAAATCAAATTTTTTTGTCACAACACAAAATTTTTTACAACACAATGCAACACACACAACAGTTTGTAAAAGTGAAATTTGGGAAATGCCATCTAAAAGTATATATATATTTACTATGGACACGTGGGGACCTTAAAACTATATTTCCCATGGTCCAACGGGTTTCCGGTTTGGTTCTTTGGGTGTGGGGATGCCTGCGTCACCATGCAGAGGACTGTTTAAATGGGAGGAGTATCCAAAAGGAAGCCCTCTTGACTGCAGACTCAGGAAGAGACGGGAGGTAACAATAATGGCTGGGCGGCAGTTTTGAATTCTTATAAGCGCATGGTCTAATGACTTTATCTATCAGCATGGTTTTAATTAAAATACTAATTTCTATATTATCTCAGCCTTTATTATTTTTAATCTTAATAATTATGGCAACCACACGGTCAAAATTTGAACTTTCAATCTTCCAGATAGCCTAAGGATAGCCATGCTTTCTTTTTGGCCTGGCTCAGCTCTTTTGAGCACTTTTTTTAAAAAAGGAAAGTGGCTTTCCTTGCCATGCTTTTGCTAAAAGCAACAGCACATTTTTGCCTCAGGTGGGACTCAGCCAACCAGTCCAGACCTTGGGAGGTCAGGCCAGCCGATTCTGGCTTTTGGCTTTAAAACTAAAATGCCGGAGCCCAGCCAGTGTGTCTCTGCCTCTGATCTCCTGACTCCTGACCTGATCTCCATTCCTACCGCTTCCTGACTACAAGCCTGCCAGCGTTCCAGTCCCTGTGATCTCCGCTGCTTTTCCTGACTCCATTTCTGTGAATCCGGAATCCTGAGATTTCCAAGAAGCGACCCCCACCCTGACTTGCCGAACGCCTCGGTCCAGCTTCAACTCTACCGCTAAAGAATTTGGGAAGTATATTCCCCTTTCTCCCTATTTCTAGCCTTCCACGTGTTTCTCTAAAGACCTAATTTAGGCACCCCCCACCCACACAAGCTCTACACGTGGTATTTTCTACAAAACTGACCTAAGCTTTTCTCTAACCCCGAGCCCACGTGGACCTAGCGTCTGAACCTCTTGGGCGCTTGGCCTATTCAAACTTTTGCGATTATTAAAAACTGAACTCAGGGGAAAAAATATTCACCCCCATACCTGCTCAGAACTTTGAACTTTAAAAAAAAAAACTCCTTAAACTCAGCAGAACTCAATCAAAAGAACCTTAAATTGAACCGGGGTGAACTTTTAAACCTCGAAACTGAATGAGTTTTATTTCTGTTTTAAAAAGACCATATCTTACTGTATTTTGCTAATTAGTTTTGTAAATTAATCTTGCTTATTTCGTTGATTTTCCTGTTGCACTGAATCATTTTAAGCTAATGAAGTTTCTGCTTATGATGTTATTATATTTCCTTATTTACTTAAAGCTTACTGTATCAGAAACAATGTGGTTATATGTACCACCTATGAACATCTTATAGGAGCACATGTCTTTAAAATTTATTCTGTCTTGGTAATTGTAAAGAACCTTGAAAGTTTCCATGCTTTGAGAATTAACTTGTAATTTTACAAGAGATCTTTTAACTTTTACTTTAAATCCTTAAGAATTGTTGTCTTAAAGGATAAAGCTTTTATATATTTTATTATAAGAGACATTATTGCCTTAAATGGGTAGAAGCATTTCCTACCCAGGATTTTTAAAACAGGAAGCCAAGGAGCTCCTGTATATTCTTATCTGAGGATAATTTAGACCAGAAGGTTTCTTTTTTAAAATATCAGATTTTGCTATGGAAGCAATAACAGAGTTTGTTGAGAAACTCTTAGCCAAGATTTAAAAGTTGTAACAAGTATATGATTTTTAAACATCATTTTTTATTGTTTTAAAATGTGCTATTGGAAATAATGGTACTCTATGTGAATGTGCATTGTGAATCTGCTATTTGTAAGATCCATTTTCTCTCATAGAAAACCTCATTTTTGGGTAACAAAACCCTTCTAGTTCTAAGCTATATATATATATATATTTGATTTTTAAAACATTTTTTTAATTAGAGCAATTGATTTTTCCTTTTTATCATCTTGTACTGGAAGTACATATATAATCATTATTTATCCTTTTTTTTTTTTATTCTACAGCCATATAACCTTAATGCAAACACCTGAAGAGCCTTGAGACTATGGGATTATGATTAAATGCCTCTCTGATTCCAGAAGGGAATATAAAAGCCGTTAATTTGTGCTAAAGAAAGCACATGGTCAGAGACTTGACTGACTAAAATCTGCATGGATTGCAGGAGTTCTATGCCAATACTTTAGGGCTTGGAAATTGGGGTCTGAGTCCTGGAGTCCCAGTCTTTTCTAAAACTTTAGAGGACGTGGGTCCCCTCAACTTAGATTCCTAGAAAGCACCTAAGATTGGTTATTTATTTGGCTCACTTCCCTGAAAAGCTGATGATAAGCCAGATCAGAGAGAGAGAGAGAGACATTTTCCTTTAGTCCTGGCCCTGAATGGCTAATTGCAAACTGCTGAATTCACTTTAATTACACTTTGATTTAAAGGTCTAAGTTTATTTTCCCCTACATTTTTGCACATTTTACATTTCATTCACAAGTTAATTTTTTCTTCTTTTTTCTTGAATTTTATTCTTTTTATTTTGCCATCCTTAGCTGACCTGAGGTACCCCTTTTAAGAAAAAAGGTGTGTCTAGAATTTCCCTCAGGGGGATGGGATGTCTGTTAAGCTTTTTTTTTTTTTGTTTGTTTGTTTGTTTTGTTTTTAAACCCTTAACTTCTGTGTATTGGCTCCTTAGTGGAAGAGTGGTAAGGGTGGGCAATGGGGGTCAAGTGACTTACCCAGGGTCACACAGCTGGGAAGTGTCTGAGGCCAGATTTGAACCCAGGACCTCCCGTCTCTAGGCCTGACTCTCAATCCACTGAGCTACCCAGCTGCCCCCTCTGTTAAGTTTTTTAAAATTCGATAATGTAAAAATATATGTATATTTAACTCTTTTAGGAGTAATTTCAGGGGGAATTGCATAAATCTTGGAAGAAAATGTATGTTTTGTAATCTATAATGTAAAGTTTAAATTCTTTTGAGAATAATTTCAGGATAAGGATCTTGCCATCTCCCCAGAATCCAGACGACGAACCTGTTTGGTGAAGACACCATGAAGATGTCTGAAAAGCCTTCACTGTACCATGAAGACCAAATTTGAACTTTGGGGTGCAGTTGATTGAACTATGGGGAGTTGAAATTGAGTTGTATATATTGTTCTAATTGTACACTGTTATACCAATAGGGGAATGCCCCAAATTGGTTTCTTGTCAATGTGGCTAGTTTTATCCATTTGTTTATCCATTTCTTTTATCCCCCAAATTCCTAAATTTTTAGAAGTTGTCTATTTTTACAGGTCCAGCGAAGAAAAAGGGCTAACCTTTTTTTTGCCGGACCTCAGCGGGAATTGTAAAAGTGAAATTTGGGAAATGCCATCTAAAAGTATATATATATTTACTATGGACACGTGGGGACCTTAAAACTACATTTCCCATGGTCCAACGGGTTTCCGGTTTGGTTCTTTGGGTGTGGGGATGCCTGCGTCACCATGCAGAGGACTGTTTAAATGGGAGGAGTATCCAAAAGGAAGCCCTCTTGACTGTAGACTCAGGAAGAGACAGGAGATAACAATAATGGCTGGGTGGCAGTTTTGAATTCTTACAAGCGTGTGGTCTAATGACTTTATCTATCAGCATGGTTTTAATTAAAATACTAATTTATATTATTATATCAGCCTTTATTATTTTTCATCTTAATAAGTTCCTGTATCTGAAGGTGACAAGTTTCTACAGTCAAGCTAGACAACAGACAAGATGGATTTCCAGTAGTGATGAAAAAAAAAGATGAGACATTGGGACATCACAAGAATATCACAAGGGACAATGCAGAAGGACTACACAAAGAACTGAACTGTATACAACACCTATGTGACTTGGACAACCTCACCAGAGAAGCATGACAACAGCATGATCAACTGTGCAAGATTAGGTTTGAATGGTACAAGGTTAACACATTCGGATCATAAATCAATGCATCCATACATTAGAATGCATGCATCAGTACATGGCTGATTGACAGCAGGATTCTAAAGGAGATGGTGAGTATTAAAACCAAACAGAACATGTTAGGGAATATGTCCAACACACAGACACTTAAACTTACTTCACATGTACATAGTGTATATACATTTTAATAGTTAGAGTAAAAGGTACTTTGACCATAGCAAAAGAGAACTTATGTTCCTAGATCTGGTTAAACAGTACTTGAATTTACTCTCTGTTAAAATTTCACATAAAGAACCTTGTACGTATGTATTATACTTGATACTAAACCATAATAAAATAAATTTACTAATCCTAGGAGAGATTAGTCAGGGATTTTTTTATGTGTAGATAGCATAGGGACAGTATATTATAGCTATGAATTTCTTAGATAGACTTATCCATAAGTTAAATGAGAGATAGGCATAAGTAATGTTATGGATTTAGCTAGATATGTTACGAACAGATTAACATACTAATATAGCATAGGAACTTACTTATATACTAACATTCATTAATAATAGATTAGGTATTATAGAAATTTAAGACTGTTAAATTTGTTGGTTTGAAATGAATGTTTATTAGAAGTTAAGTATTAAAAGAAGTTACTTAGATAGATTGTTACATTTATGCATTACCATAGAGCAAGTGAGAAAGTTACAAAGTTTAGAACTTACTATTTTGTTACAGATTTGCATTTGTTGATTTTATAAGCACATTCAAATTTGTTCACTATTTGTATTCAACCCCCAAATCTTTCATAGTTAAAGTTTCCTATCCTTTGTCTTCAGCATAGGTAAGAATAGAAAATTTAGGAAATAGCATAGATTGGAATTTATTATTTTTAGGATTATAGATAGAGTTAAGATACATAGTTAGATTAGCATAGTGTCGAATTCAACTAAAAAGATGAATAACCGGAGGTTATTTTGCATAGCAGAAGTGATATTACAATACTGACAACCTGAGTTTCCTACCATCATGGCATCTTTATGCATCTACTGAGGAATTATATATGGTCTCCATGTATGAATGGGAGACAACTTGCAAGAGGAAAGCCTTCAAGTTTGCATTTAGCCTCAGAAAGTCAATTTTAAAAAAATTAAACCACAAACATAATGGAATCTTGTATTCTCCTTTTTTAAAAAATTATACCAGAGAAGAGGGTAGAGAGGACGAATGAGTCAGGTATTAGCTCAACTGAACAACTTGGGAGAGGTAACAGTGGAACATGCAGAATGGTATTACTCTATTGTAATCCATTGCCACATGAGCTAAGGTGGTGGTGTTTTCTCTCTAGTCACACAAGTGGGCCTTACCTGGTTCTGGGTTACAGTGAGGCCATTGGCTGGCATAAAACTGTTCCCACTAAAGCTGTTTCCTCCAAAGCCTCCTGTATCTCCTATTCCAGAAGTGTTGAGAGATGGTCTTCCTGCCAAGGGCTTTAAAAATTAAAAAAGAAAAAGAAAAGGAAAAAGAAACATTAGAATACTGTGTTGGAGGAGACAGGAGACTTGAGTTCTAATCCTAGCTCTGCCACTAAATTCCCTGTGTGGCCTTCCACTCTCTGAACTCTGAGTTCTCACCTCTGTAAAACTTGAAAAGATTAGATCTGACAGATCCTAGCCTCCCTTTCAACTCTGACAATGGTCTATGACCCTGGCAGACTCATTAGTTAACCCTCCATTTACTATATCAAAGAAGCCTTTGGCCAAGAGGCATAGATTCTACAAGTTAAGAAAAGTATTTCCTGTTGCATGTCTTTGGGTTCAGGAGGGTAAATTTGAAGTAATTCTGGGAAAGCCCCATGAGAAAAAGGGAAAGAACAATTCTCAGCTAGCTCCTTTAAGACGTGTAAAATCAGGTGAGGTCAGGATCTCATGATGCTAGGCAAGGTATATAGAATAGCAATTAGAGAAAAGAAGAGAGTTAGGTTTTGTTATTGCAGTTGTTTAGGTCTTAAAATGGAAAGGCCACAAGGCAGAATATGGAATCATATAAAGTATCCTAACCACCTTTATAGTGCTTCCTTCATACACATAGCACCTCTTGTGGGTAGTGAAAACTAACGAAACCCAATGACTGTTCCCTGATTTCTTCACATCCTGAAAGCAGGAAAGAAGGATCAATGAAAAGGAGCTTTAGCTCTTCGGTGTGCCTCTATGTCATATCATCTGAAGAGATGACAAGAAAGATGTTGGTGGAATCATTACCTTGGCATAAGAGTCAATAGATGGCAAGGATATCATAGGATGATTGAAGTTACTTTTAGGGCTAGATCTCTTCTCCTATGATAGAAGTAGGCTGTGTGGGTGGGTGGGTGTTGGGGGGTGGTAGGGGTGGCAAAAAGAACTTTCCCATCTAAATTTTAGTGATAAGGAGAATAAAAAATCCCCCTACCATGTTTTAAACTAGTTTTATCCCAGTAACTGAGCCTAGATGAGACCACCCTTGTTATTACTTGATATTCTATAAATCAAAATATATTGAAGTCTAGAGATTGCAGGATCCTTCCTTGCCTTCTATGGGATCCTCCACAGTCACTATAGACAATGGACCTGTCCAGAGCAAGGCACTCTAGTTACAGTCAATTGGAGTTAAGTAACTTGCTTAGGGTTCCACAGCTAGGAAGTGTCTGAGGTCACATTTGAACCCAGGTCTTCCTAACACCAGGCCTGGCTCTATCCATTAAACCACCTAGCTGACCTTGTAAATGCTCTTTATATGACATTTAATTCATAAAAAAAGAAAAACATATTCTCTTTTACCTCTAAATCTTATCCTATCCCAAAGAAAGTTAAAAAATAAAAACACCACACTTTTAAAATTCTGATTTGGTCTGTGTCCGTGTCAATTTTGTCTCCCTACAATGGACTGTGATCTCCCTCCAGAGTATTCCCTTTGCCTCTCTTTGTAACCCCAGCATTTAGTGCAGCACTTGGCACACAGTAGGTGCTTCGTAAATGCATGCTGATATACTGATTGACCAAAAAGAATGACTTTCCAGAAGCACTCACCTGGCTGACAGATTGGCTTAGTATCATATGTGCATTGACGGTTTCCAGGATATGTATGGTAAACTCATTCATGTCCTCCAGAGGAAGAATCTTGAATGCCACCAGGCTCTTTTTGTTCTGTTCAAATAACAAAACAGTTTAGGTCAAAGTAGGAGCTCTCTCTACAAGCTGTCATTAAAGCAAATGACACTAACATTGTGAAAGTCAGGGATGGACTGGGCTCCTAAAGAATTTGGAAGCTGGTTGTCTGGAATTATGAACATATTTACCACAGAAGCAACATTAAGAATAAATGGCAAGCACTCTTTGTGGTGGCAAAAAAATGGAAAACGAAGTTATGCCCTTCAATTGGGGAATGGCTGAACAAATCGTGGTATCTGCTGGTGATGGAATACTATTGTGGTCAAAGGAATAATGAATGAATTGGAGGAATTCCATGTGAATTGGAATGACCTCCAGGAATTGAAGCAGAGTTAAAGGAGCAGATCCAGGAGAACACCGTGCACAGAGATGGATACACTGTGGTACAAATGAACATAATGGACTTCTCTACTAGCAGCAATGCAATGATCCAAGACATTTCTGAGGTACCTATGAGAAAGAATGCTATCCACATCCAGAGAAAGAACTGTGGGAGCAGAAACAGAAGAAAAACAACTGCTTGATCACATGGCTTGATGGGGATATGATTGGGGATGTAGACTCTAAACGATCATCCTAGTGCAAATATCAATAATATGCAAATAGATCTTGATTGATGACACCTGTAAAACCTAGTGGAATTGCATTTTGGCTATGGGAGTCGGGGAAGGGAAGAACATAAATTATGTAACCATGGAAAATTTTTCTTAATTAATCAATAAAAAGAAAAAAGAAAAAAGAGAATCAATGGCAGGGACAGTTAGGTGGCTCAGTGGAAAGAGAGCCAGGCCTAGCATGAGAAAGGCTTGGGCTCAAATCTGGCCTCAGACACTTCATAGCTATATGACCCTGGGCAAGTCACCTAACCCCAATTGCCTAGGCCTGGCCATTCTTCTGCCTTGGAATTGCTATTTAGTATTGATTCTAAGATAGAAAAGAAGGGTATAATAATAATAACAATAATAATAACAACAATAATAATAACAACAATAATAATAATAATAATAATAATAAACAGCAGTCAGATTCTCCAGACTGCCCTCAAAAACCTACTTAACCCTTAATAGACTGGTATACACTATAAGGCTAATTGTACAATGGATCCTAAACACTATGTATAACTGCAACATGGAAAATGGATTTGGTTCCAATTTAGAGTAAAAGAACACCAGTATCCTCTTTCTACAGTGAGATGAAGATCTCAGTTATTCACTCAATCTGAGCTCAAACCAAAGAAGAAAGTCAGGACTCTGGCCTCTGTCTTTCTGCCTAACCCTCCCCACAACTGATACCACTATCATAGAAAACATAAATAATGAACCAAAGTCAAAGAGCATGAACATCCAAGTTTTGTTGGATGATTCTAAGTTGCTTTCTAAAGTAGCTTGAGGGGGCAGCTGGGTAGCTCAGTGGATTGAGAGTCAGGCCTAGAGACAGGAGGTCCTAGGTTCAAATCTGACCTCAGACACTTCCCAGCTGTGTGACCCTGGGCAAGTCACTTGACCCCAATTGCCCACCCTTACCACTCTTCCACCAAGAGTCAATACACAGAAGTTAAGGGTTTAAAAAAATAAATAAAAATAAATAAATTAAAGTAGCTCGACCAATTCCCAGCTCTTCATCAGCAGCATATCAGCATGTACATTTTCACCAGCACTGGATATTAGCTTCTTTTACTATTTTTGCTCATTTGAAAGGTGTCAAATGGGATCTTAAAAATGTTTCAATTTGAATTTCCATGTTTAGGGATTTTGAACACTTTCCCAAGTGGTTACAGAGAGTCTATATTTCTTGTTTTGAAAACAGACCACTCATACCCTTTGACAATCAAGCTACTTGAAAAATTTTAGCCTTATTAATTTGCTTTGATTATAGGTTTTGGAATCAGGTTTTTATCTGAAGTGTAACACAAAGATCTTTCTTCAGTCCATATTTTTCCTCCTTATTCTGAATGTTTTATTTTCAACTGTGCATAAGCTTTGTAAATAGGTAGAGTGGGACCTCTTTTTATGTGAATTCAGGTATACTCAATAGGCATCTTAAAAATTTAAGGCAGAAAAATAAATTTTTTTTTTATCCACATAATTCTTTGTTAACAAAGCCCAAGGACGCAATGCAGCACACTGGCCATCCCAAGATCCTAAATGGGACTATAACAACCCCAGAGAAAATGCACAATTAAGTCTTGCTAGGGGTGCCATTCTCAAAGCAATGCAAGAATGCCCCAAAAGGCCACATGTCTGGACGAAATTTAAACTCCTTACACAATATGATGATGAGACACCCTCCCAATTCATGGACAGGTTCATTGAGCTAAGAGATAGATATATGGACCTTTAGATTTCTATTGAAAAGGACATTAGGCAAATAAGGCAACAACTTGTCAATAACAGTTGTAGAGAAGTCCAGGATTACTTTAAAACACATTGCCCAAGGTGGCCTGAGATGGATCTTGAAGAGTTAAGGAGAACTGCTGTTTTTTGTCTCAAAAGGCCATAAAAAAAAACAGGAAGAGACTAACGATTTACTGACCAAAATTCAGAAGGAACTAAAATCTTTAAGTAATAGAATGGACATACATATATAGTTTTTTAAATCTTCAGCTTATTTTACTCTACTCTATTCCACCAGAATAATCCAAATTCTTGGTGACATTTTTAGTCTCAAAAGGTTTTCATCAGCTTTGTGTTGTTTTTTTTTTTTCTGGGCTCCTCTGCCACATTTTGGAATGATGGCAGTAACAGATTTTGTTTAAAATATCTTAGCCAAGGCTGAAAGATTTGCTACATCTGTAGAACTTGTGACAAGTACTTATGAGTTCATAGTTTTGTTTTTTTTAATGTCACATGCATTGGCGATAATAGTCCTTAGACAAGTGGACACTGTTTTTGGAGAACACATTGAATTTCTAAATTTTTATTATTGCTTTTCTTTTTATTTTTCTAACAGAATATTTGATTCTTTCCCTTTTTAAATTTCTTGTACTTAAAGTACATATAATCAATATTAATTTTTGATTCTGCAGTGATAAGTTAAAAAATATATATTTGTTACAATATTAATTCAAAACCCAAAGTTTTAGACTATGGAAACCTGCCATTTATTGATAAATATTACGGGACTGTGATTAATGTTTCTGCCTGATTCCAGGAGAAGGGAACAAAAGAGCCATAATATAGTGCCAAGAAGCACAAGGTCAAAAAAAAAAAAAAAAAAAGACCAAAGCAATCCAGGTAGATCTGATGAACTTCTACACCAATATGAAAGGACTGGAACCTGGTGTGAGACTCAAGGATCAAGCTCTTGACATAAGTTAAGATGCAGGACTCCTTGAACTACACTTTTTGTGAAATACTTTCTATCAATTACCTAATAATTGGCTGTTCTGGCTCCTCAATCCCTGAGAATGAAAGTAAATTAGACCAGGGAATGACACTTCCCTTTTACATGAAAATCGAGTCCTTTTTTCTCTCTTACAGTATGGTAATATCCTATAGTCCTGGCTGCCAATGGGTAAGTGCAATGATGGGCAAACTACGTCCTGCAGACCAGATGTGGGCCCCCTGAAATGTTCTATCTGGCCATGCGACATTATTCCTAATCTGACAAATACAATGAGTAGAATATAATACAATGAAATTTTGAAAGAGTTGCCTTAGAAACAGACTGACAGATGAGCATTTCCTTTCCTTTGGCCCCCTCTTTAAAAAGTTTGCCCATCACTGGGTAAGTGCAATATTACTGCATTTTGTTTAGATTTTTGGGACAGAAATTTATTAAATTGGACCCTAATACAAGGGTATTACGAATCTATTCTTGTTTGCTTGGAAATTTTTATATACATAGGCTTTTAATATTTTGATTCTGATTTTGAATTTTTTATTTCTCCCAAAGTTTAATTTTTTTCTTCGATTTGTTTTTCTTTTTGTTTTTGGTTTTTCTTTTGATAATTGACTCATACCCCCCATAACTCAACCATATATTCTGAGTTGATCTGGGTGTTAGTCAACACCCTCTTCAGGGGGAATTGTATTTTCATAAAAATCTAAGATTTAAAATTTTGTTCAAGAAAAATTTCAGAAAAAGCTTGTTAAATCCACAAATCCAGAAAATGAACTATTTGGCGAAAGATGCCTGCAGAAACCTACATTGAATCAAGATGATTCAGAATGAACTTTGGGGGGCAATTGATTGAACTTAAGGGGATTGAATACAATTATTTTGAATTGTAAACTCTTATGCCAAAGGGGATTGCCCTCTAACAGGCTTTTTGTCAATGCGTCTAGCAAAACATTAGTTTTACACTCTCTCTCTCCTATTTCCCTTTTATCTCTAACTATTGTAGTTAGAAGATTTTTAGGGGTATAAGATGAATACATCAAATGATCAATTGGGGAGACAAGTCTCCCAAATGATCACGGGGGTGGGGGTGGGGGTGGGAGGGGGATTGTGATGAGATTAAATCTACCCTGCCCTTGCTAAGATTTAATCACCAAAGATGTAAACACCACCACTTAATTCACAAGTGGGAAGGTCTGTGAC
Organism: Gracilinanus agilis; assembly: GCF_016433145.1. NCBI lineage: Eukaryota > Metazoa > Chordata > Mammalia > Didelphimorphia > Didelphidae > Gracilinanus > Gracilinanus agilis. The sequence continues at coordinate 66,162,967 of NC_058132.1, forward strand.
CCATGTGTGCAAAAGTGGGTGATGAATCAGAATTGACTGACTGCCCCCTGAGCAGTCCTAAGCAAAGTGTCTATTGTGACTGGACACATAAACTAGGGGAAGGCACAGGAAGTGATGGAAAAATAAGTACCTTTAAAAGGGAGTGACAACTTCCTGTACCTCTCTTCTTGTTCATGTTTTGGACCTGAAGGAGTTCTGGCTGGCTGGGGCCCTGAGACCTTGGTGAGACTGTTTTTCAATCTCTCCCTCAGAACTACACGTGGTGAGTGAAAAAGGGTGACTACCTTACCTTCCCTGGATGTACTAGCCTCCGGGAGGCTTGATTGAGAAAAGCCTTTGTGGCTAAAACCCTTGTTAACTGACTTTTAGGCTCTCTGGCTGGGCCTCTGGAGTCCTGCTGGAATAAAATCCAGACTTGAATACAAATCTAGTTCTTTAGGCTAGATCTCTTACTCTTCCTTCTTCTCATCTCTCTACTTCCACTCTCTCCTATATTTTGTAAATAAATTAATAAAAATCACTTTAGAATTGATAATTATTCAATTCTTGGTGACCAAATCTTTTAATATTCATCCAACAAATACCATTTAACCCCTTACATCTTCCAAACTGCATAAAGTCTCATAGCAATTTGCCTAATCACATTCATTCTTGTTCTGAGAAGTATGTGTTATCACATTGTTTTGTGCTAAACACTAGCTTCCACATCAGTTTTTGTCCCAAGTTTTTGCTTGAAAGTAGATGTGTCTACATCAGAGTAGGGCTTTTCTTTGTTTCATTAATGCTATTTAGTTATCAATAATGGCCCCAAAGTATGAGAGTAATGAGGCTGGTAGCACTGATAAGCCTAAGAATGTATGTTTGCATAAAAAATACTTATTTATTTATATATACTAATGAACTTTACTATTATGACTGAATTTCAACTTCCATGAAGTCTTGGAATGTCCTGGTAGTATAAAATGGAGTCCTACCATATAATCAAACTCATCTGTGGTGGATATTACAATTTTCTAAGTCACTGATAAATAAGGATTTTCTCCCTTTCCATGGCTATGAAATATAATTTTTTTTTGTTATGGTGTTTTTACATTTGATGCTGATCAATTTGGATTCTACTGTGTTGTATGATGCTGGTCTATTCTCATTGGGGGGAAATGTCAAAACTCAAGTTTTTCTTGAGTAATGATTTCCTTGCTGGGTGTTTTATACTTGGTTTTATCAAGTGTAAGTGTGGAATTGGGGTAAATCAAGGATCACTAAGCACTCATCTTGGAAGGGACTGGAAACCGACCCCATGGAACTCTTGAGAGACTTCCGTTTGGAAGGGGCCAGTGAAGGAGGGAGTTTGGTGAAAATTCTGTGGATTCTAAACTGCGAATGGCCAACTGCCAAAGTCTCCTGAGAGGACATTCAAGTCTCGGATGGGCTTGGCGTGGATGGTTGTGGGTGGCTGGGAGGTTCTGGACAGGAATTTAGCTCTTTCGAACCCAAAATTCAGGGGCAATCTGGAGATTTCAACAGTAAAACCTTTCTAATGACTTCATTGCCAGCTAAGAAGAAACCAAAAGAGTTGTGCTCTATAATTGGTGTTAGTACCCAGACTATGGAGGGAGCGGGCACTTGGGGGACCCTTCCTTGATCCCTCTTATACCCCTTCCTGGCAGTTATTCCCCTGTTTGTTAGATAGTGTTAAGGACAGGATATTGTGAGGGGAGGGAGAGTCAATTTCTGAGTCCAAGCTACAGAAGAAATCAGAACTGCTCTCTTGTTGTGGGGTTCATAATTGATAGAGAAGTTATTACTGTACCCTCCTTCCTCAAAAATCCTCAAACATCCCTTATCCTGTTATCCTGAATTCCCTCATCCTTATAATAAATCTTTATTAGTTTATCAGTGGTAGTTTGGGGCTGTTACTTGGAGGGGAGGAAGATTGATCTTGTGGCTGAGGGGAAGACGAATACCAAACATCATCTTGAAGGGCAAAGCTACTAGAACTTAGGAGTGGCTTGTCTCCATAGTGCTGGCTCTGAGGGTGGGATCTAACCCATTAGGGTCACAACTGATCCCCAACACCTTCCTTCAACATCCCTACTATAGCTTTTCCAGTTGGGAACCTTTTTGAGTTTATTCCCTCAAAGGTCTTCCCTGGGGTGTGGGTGAGTGAATAACTGATTGGCCCATTGAAAGCTAACAAAGGTGGGGGGGGGGGAGTCTAGATACCACCCATTTACTATCAATACTCACCCCCCACACACAAGACATATTTAGGTATATTCATTTGGTCCCAAATCTTTCTTCACTAGTAGCTTCATTTATTTTTATCTAGTACCAGTTTTGATAATTACTCCTTTATATTATAATTAGAGATCTCCCAAAGCAATGCCTTCTTTCCAAATTGACCCATCCATTATTCTCTAAACACTCAATGGAACTAAAAACCAGAACTGCTTTTCTACAAAAGAGACAAGAACTGTTCTCAAACTCAAACAATTCCGACACACTCCAGACAGAATACTGTGAGATGAATACAGACGATGTTTGGTGTGAATAAAAGAAAGTGTTCTCTTACTCTGAACAGTCACGATTTCTCAGAAGATAGGGTTCTAGTACCTATGATTAATTCCCAATGCAGACACTAGTGAAATGGGATGGTGGGCAACTCACACCACATATATAATCATCACTTGTAAAGTGGGGATAAGAATCACATTATCTGCCTTCGAGAGTCACTACAAAAAAAAAAGCCCTAGATCTACTGCAAAAGGTGATTATTACTACTTATGGTCTGCTTTACCTGGAAAGACCTGAGATGACCAGCCACTTTTACATAGGTTTCTGGTGGTACCACAGTATTTTCACTGCTTGTGTCCTAAAGGGGGAAGGGAAAATCAACCTGTGAATTTTCTATGACCACTGGTTACTGTATCTGCTAATTATCAAGCTGAGGAGGGAAAATGAAAGGTAAAAACATGTACAACCACTTAGTAAAAAGGGCTATTTCCAGTTTTTAACTATTAGTGGGTCTTGAAGTTCAACACGAGAACATTTAAGTACTCTCCCCTCCCCCCCCATCACACTTAGGAAAGGTGTTCCAATGGCTCTCAGGCAAAGGCAACAAATTTCATTGATCCTAGAAAGTCTTAAGAGACTATCTGGCAGTGTGACCTCAGAGCATAGAACCAAGGAGCCCAAACATATTGGTGCTGTCTGACTGAACAGGTACTTCTTAATGTGTTGTCCAACCCCACAGCCCAATCATTCTGGGCTCATATTGTTCCCTTCAAGGTTCAGGCTCCACCTCCCCTATGAAGCAAGGATGACTGACGAGGGTATAATCCAGCCTTTGCTTAAAGACCTCCAGGGAGGGGAGATGCACTATTTCTCCCAAGAGAGTCCATGGGTCAAACAAAGCAAATTTCATTCCCATGAAAACCCTCCAAATACAAGATGGGGTTATCATCCTTGTCTTCCATTCCCCAAAAGCCTGCTTTTCTTCAGACTAAGCAGACCTTGTTCTTCCCACTGATTCTCATATGACATGGTCTTCAGTAGCCTTACCATCTTCAGTCCCCTCCAGAGACATGCTCCAGTTTACTAATGTTCTTTCTAAACTATGGCACTCCTACACTCCTGATGTGATCTCACTGGGGCAGAGTCCAGTAGAACTTTCCTCTGGGCGCCATATTGCCTTCAATAATATCTACTGCAGTTTGCTCAAACTCAACGCTCTTTCCCATGAACCCCAAAGTGCTTACATCAGTGTCTACCCACTGTCGGACATCCATTGGTGCAGCAGTCATATCATCTATTTTGTAGACAATGTTAGTTGGGGCCTTCTCTGCTTGTCGTATTATTCCCACAATAGTGACCTACGTAAAAAGGGAGAAAATGATTTTCCTGAGTCTCAAAAACCTTAGCCCTTTAAATCATATGCCATCATTTGGTGTAACAGTTTACTGTCATCCAGTGATTCTACCAAACTATTACTGCCATACCTGTGAAATCTCAATCTCCCCAATCTTAAATACTTCATCAACCAGAGTGGCAGAAAGGAGTTGTGATATGGTGCAAGGGACAATGTGCTGGGCTCTTGCTCTCTGTAAAGAGAAAATACCATCAGTCTCCCTTCTATCATCATAGAATCAGAGGGATGGAGAGGGTCAGCAATAAAAAACGACAGGGTATACACTCGATACTAAAATTCTCCTTTATCTGAAGGAAACAAAACCCAAGAAAAGAATAGAAAGTCTTCTGTGCAGAGTTGGACCCCATTCATGACATTTTTGTGTCTGGTTTTCTTCTTATTTGACCTCTGAGATCTTTAAGACATTACTTTTTAGTATAAGAAAACTAAGGCTCTATTAATTCACTGTGACCCTAGGCAAGGGCTATAATTTAGGGGTAGGGGAATAGAAGGAGTCCCAAATCTATTTCAGTTCACACACATTTCTTGCAATTTTGTGTATAAGATTACAAAGAATTCACAAGTTACCAATATTACCATCAGGTCCATAGACAAGGTACTGCTCTCAAGCTATATTCAGATAAGCACAAATACTTTAATCATTCACTGTATATAGTGACTCAAGTCTAACTAAGATAACACTTGAGTTACTAAAAAGGACTTTGGGGAAAAAACAAACTTTTTTTTCTAGCTGATCCAGAAGGTAGACATCAAATTAAACCAAAGTTTTACTGACTCTCACCTCACTCTCTTTCTCCCCTGCTTCTAAGACCATGCCAATTTTTCACTGAGTAAAGACCTTACATTTAGAAGACCAAATCTTAAGTTAATGTTTATAGGCTGGTAAAACCAGTTTGGTTCTTAGCAAGCTCTGCTCTTTTTTTTTTTTTTTTTAAATTACTCAGTCACTGTTGAAACAAACTTAAGGGAAAAAGAAGCAGGAGGCATCAAAGGGCTGAAAGTTCTTTTACATCATGGGCAGCCAAGAATTCATGTCCTTTTGGTCAAGCTACTTGTGATAAGAATCTTCTCCAGACTGGGCTAGTCTGGTTCTTGGGCAGCAGATTAATCTGTGGAATGAGATTACCTGATAGAAATTGGCAGAGTTTATGTTCTACTATATGAATGAGGTCCAGCTGGAGTCAGGAGGATCTGGATTCAGTCTTTGAGGACCCCAGTATCTCTCCATGTCCCAATGAGGCAACAGAGCAGAAGTGACATTCTGATGGAAAAACTGAACCTTGTCAATATTGACATTATCCTAGAACACAGATTCAGAAGAAAGCTAGAGCTAAATGAGAGGGTAGCTTGCGTTACAGAGGCAAATGAAAGAACTGGCAGAGTTGGTTATATTGTGTTGCCCAACAATAAAAAACTTTTAAAGGAACACAGAATACATCGTATATCACCTTGCTGTGTTTATTAGGATGATCTTACACAAAAAGTCTCCCATGAAAGTAACTACAACTTATGGGCCAACATTTATTGTAGACAATGAAAGAGACAGAAAAACTACATAAAAGAACTGGACAAGCCTCACTAATCCCAAGTTTATGCATTGATAACTGGTGCCTTCAACGTGAAGTTGGACTCAAGGAAGGTCGGAAAATGGAGTTCAGGCTTTAGACACAAAAGAAGCCAAAAGATTATAAACTATTCAGGAGCCCCTCAACCACAAGTCATGGATACTTTTTCCAAGGAGAGACCAAAGGCCCTGGATCTGGTGAGCAAATAATATGACAAAAAATAAAACTATCTTTTCAAGAAACTGGATACTGAAATGGGGAATACATCAGAATTAGCTGTCTATGTGCAGGCTAATCAATCAGCTAGTTTTAGCAAAGATCAAAATCTACATCAAAAGAAGAGAAAACACTGGTTGAAACTTCAAGAGTTTCAATCAAACCTATTCAAAAGAATTGCTAACTGTGATTAGCTACTAGTACAGTGGATAGAACACTTTGGGCCTGGACTCACAAGGATCTGGATTCAAATTTGGCCTCCAAACCTTCCTGGCTATATGACCCTGGGCAAGTCACTTCATCCAGTTACCTAGCTCTTACTGCTTTTCTGTCTTAGAACTGTTACTTAGACAGAAAGTAAGGGTAAAAAAAAATGTTGATGATAAAGAATAGAAAGAAAAATACTGACCCTGCTTATCACCATTATAGATTTTTTTCATTCATTGTTTTTGAATCCATGCACTTATAACATCACAGGAACCTAATACTCATTAACTGACTGATATAAAGTAGATGGTACAACAAAAATGGCAAGAGAGCCCAGAAATTATCTTAGTCTCTGCCAATCAGACAGAGCTGCCCAAGTTAACACAAAGGATAAACTAATTTCTAATCCACTATAGGAAAAGGTAGACAATGAAGAGCACTATTACTCCATAATGGTGAGAAGGAAGAGAAAATAAGTGCAAAAATTTTGGAGTGAAAGCCAAAATCCCATTATCCCAAGGGCATTCACTGATAAAAGTGAGAGATAATCAGACATAAAACCAAAGAATCTCCATGAAGATTTTCATCATCTATGACATTGGAACCATGCTATTTCAACCCAACACCTCCCCCTTACATGTGTTAAACAACTGACACTACAATAAGATAAAGTTAGCCAGACCAATTAGTCCAAAACAAAAGTTATTTGTCCTTGGAGAAGAGAGGGACCAACAATAACAAAATAAACATCTGACCAAACACAGTTCCTCCAGTGAGCAGCAGGCTGTATTGTGGTCTGGTTGCCAGTTGGGGTCAGGCACAGTTTCAGAATACCAAGAACTAGAAGGGTACTTAGAGATCACCAAGTCCAACACCACCTCCAATGGAAAAAAAAACAAAAAAAACAGGCCTAGAGAGCAGGAGTCACTAACCCGAAGTCCAACATCAATCCAGCTTGGAAAGTATTATGGATAGTATTACTATGCACAAAAATAGACCAATGGGATATTGACTCATATGCCATACATTATTATAAAATCCTAATGAGAATGATCCCCACACATATAGAGGGTATCCTTGATGCAAATATGAGAAGGGAACAGGAAGGCTTTAGTAAACAATTTTCTAGAGCAAACCATATATTTACATTGACACAAAATGAGATAGTTTCCTCAACAGTAACAAAATGACACTCTAAAGATTCTCTTACAACAAGATCTCTCATGCATATACCAAAAACATAAAAGATGCCTTGAAAGATGTAATAGAAACCTTCATTCAACAACTCTGATTATTAATATCAAGTAAAACAAAAACCAAGGCCTAGCTTGCTATAGGCATTTGCCACTGCCATGAGAGATATTCTTATTCTGTACAGGGTCAACTGGAAAAGGGGTTATTTACTATTGCTTAAGTTCTCCAGCTGCTTCTGTTGGCAAATGACAATGTTCTGATTGCATCAAGCCCCACGAAACCAGAGTCCTCTAAATGTGGTCTAAAATTATTAAAAAGAGATCACCTTAACAAATCCATCTGAGAAAGAAAAAATAATGAAATGCCTATTAATCAGACTAGGTAAATAGGTCAATGGCCAGTCTATTGAATTAGCACAAACAATACACATATCCAGGACAGGAACTATAGGTAAACAACTAGAGCCAAGAATTGAACAGGGAGAAGAAAGTATTGCATTTAGGAAATTCTGTAGTGTTTTTAACTACCTCAAGTTGAGATCAGACACAAATCCCTTCCATTATAATAAAAATGTTCTCCTGGTATGTTGTGCAGGTATGAATTGTGAAACACCACAGTCTCCTAAGAATCAGTTGTGGGTGATGTGAAGAGCAATGGAGATGCCCAAGGTGTATGCAAGCAGGCTGTAGCCTATTTTGAAAGATGACCTGTTTGTGAGAAATGGTGGTAGGAATGTCATCCTGGAAAATTAACAAAGAGTGAAGGATAAGAGATAAACTGTACTAGCATCCAGAAAACTCAACAGGGCTTAGAAGCTGGCCTCCAGCATGTTAGACAGATGTTCTCTGGAGGGTCTATGGAAGAACATGGGCAAGAATAAAACAGGATAACGAGCATGAAAGAGCTGTGATCTGTACCCACATCAATGACAGAGCAACCTATCTGACCATGTCTATAATATCTGTGTCTGCTATATGAACTGTCAGTTTGGGTAGCACCCTGACAAACTTGGAGATAAAAGGATTTCACGTTGGTGTTCAAATACACTGATATGATAAAAAAAGACAAAGTCTAGTCAATCATCTTCTTATGAAATGAAATGCATATGCACTACAATCTATTCCTTCCAAAACACAAAGGTCTCAAAAGCATGGAGCTGGGAGATGGAATCTTGAATGTGAGGAACAAGTTTCTTAAGAGAAAGACTCATTGGTTGTTTTATTAAATTTTAAAATGAAACCAAAGAAACAAGTCCAAAATAACGGAAAATTTGACAAACATTTATTAAGCTTATCTCCACACCTTCTCTTGCTCATCCTATTCTTTAGCTACCAGCTGCATTACAATGTCAATTCAATTTATGCTTAAAATACCTCACATGGGTATTCTTTTCTAAGCAGGGAGTCACTTTAGGAGGAAATAAATGAAAATGGGCCAACTGTTTTTCTTTTCAACTTACTGACTTCTTTTCGGCTTGAGAAGCAGTAGGAGTGCCAAATCCCCCTGGGGGCTGTGTGTAGCCACCACTCGTGTAGGAAGAGCTCCCATAGTTTCCATCAAATCCACCTGGCATTAACAGCACAATGACATCAGAATCACTCTTCCTTTCTGGGGTCAACAATCATCCATCCCATAGCTGAGCAACCCCCAGCATGCTGAATCTCTTTCCTCACCTACGCTTACCTGAGTCCCTGCCTCTCCCTTTTAACCCCCGCCCTCAGATTAGTACTCAGCTTCTCTCTCCAACACCCCTTTCTCCAGTTCCTCCTCTTTTAACTTCTCCTGTTATGCCCAGATTATGCTGATCTCCTCTCCTTCCTGACCTCCTGCTTAGTGCATCATCCCCAGACCACAACAGAACCTCTATTTCTGCAGGCGACCCCTCCTCAGACCACTGCCAAGCCTCTCTCCCCTGCTGCCCCACCTCTCCAGGACCCCCAACCTCGGAGCCCCGCCGAGCTTCTCCACCTCCTGCCACGCTTCCCTTTCCCCCTTCCCTAAAAGCCCTCAGGGCAGCTTCTCCATTACTATTCCACATGTTGGCCGCGGCGCCCTCGAGGGCCGGAACAGGGCTGGCGTCCACAAAGTCCACTAGGAGCCCGAGGAATCTCGTAGTTTCCCAACCTAGAAGAGACCAGGCTCTACTTGGCGCCACAAACAGTATCCCGCGAACGTCGACGCCAATCAACTGGCAGGATGCTTTCTCTGCGCCCCTTTCAGCCAATAAGCGCTGATGACACTCTGGGTTCACCCAATGGGCTCAGACAATGCTAGCAGGGCGTGCGCGCACTCTGGTCCCGCGGGAGGAATGTGAAGTCTTTGCAGCTATGGGCAAGGAACTAGACTTCTGGTGCAAAAAGCCCAATTCAGAGGAACATCCCTGGAAAGCAACCAATGAACATGAAAGCATAAGTCCCGTCCCCGGAGATGACGTAACTGTTCCGTCTAAGAACTTTTTTCTCGATTCAGGTATCCCGGATCTTGAGTGCAAGCTCTGCTGACTGGCAGGAGTGGGCGGAAAGATCTTAGTGGACCATAGCGCGGAAGGGTCTGAATCCCTGGAACTGGGAGTAGTTTTGAAATCACTGAGCCCAAGAGATTGAGGCTTAAAGAGGAGAGTGACCAGCTCTGTACCACGCAGGCGAGCTCGGCTTGAACCTCTGGGGCCGGTGACCGAGCATAGCTCGCAGGCTGCACCCACCTCAAGGGTTACTATGGCGGTTTTACAGATGAGGAAACCGAGTCTCGTCTGCTTGGGCAGAGCCAGGGTTTGAAATCCAGGTCTTCGGATTCTGAGGCTAACCCCCCTGTCTCTAAAAGCCAGGCTCGGCCCATCTGGTCGAGCAAAGGCACGAAAGACGATGTCCAAGAAAATGCACTCAATGAAGAGCAGCTGGGTGGCCCCGTAGACCGAGAGCCAGGTGTGGAGTCAGGAAGGCCTGTGTTCTAATGAGGCCTCAGGTCGGGTGACCCTGAACGAATCACTTAACCCCTATTGCCTAGCCCTTACTGCTGTTCTGCCTTAGAATCGATACTGTTTCTAAGACGGAAGGAAAGAGCTTAAAAAAAAACAAAACTGCATTTAATTACTGTAAACTATACAAAGTGCTGGGGATCCAACCACAGCATCAAACAACAAACATTTATTAAGCTCCTCCTATATACCTGGCACTATACTAAAAAAAGAGAACATAAACAAGAGAAAGTTCCTGCCCTCAAGGAGCTCACTCTCTAATGGAGGAGGCAACATGTAAACAATTCTATTTCTAATAAGATTTTTGCAGAGTAGATGGAAGGTAATTTCACAGGGAAGTCACTTTCATTTAGGAGAACTGGAAAAGATTTCTAGCAGATGGTGGGGTGTAATTAGAACTTGAAAGGGAGAGAATTCCAGGTATTGAGTAAAAAACTAAACCTGCCCTAAAAGAGCTTAGGGTATCACCCCCTGGGAAACTGTGCCCCTGTGCTGCTCTGACCAGCAGTTTCTAACTGCCCCAAGAAGATAACCCTCCCTATACCCCAATTTTCTAACTGCTCCTGTTTCTGGATAGAGATAATATTTCTGCAACAACCCCTCAATGCCTTCAATATTCCCAGCAGCTCAGCTGTTCTGTGCATTCAGACTATATACCCTCTGACTATTTCACATTACTGTATCTTATTTTTGTTTATTTGTTTTTTGAAATATTTTTCCATGGTTACATGATTCATTTTTTTCTCCCTTCTCTCTTCCTTCCCCCTTCCTGTAGCTGAGAAGCAATTGCATTGTGTTATCACTTGATACCTATTTCCATATTTTCCATATCCATTTTGGTAATAGAGTAATCTTTTAAATTAAAGTAAATCTTTTGAAACCAAAAACCCAATCATGTAAACATATAAGCAAGTAATAAATCATATGCTTTTCTTCTGGGTTTCTGCTCCCAACAGTTCTTTCTCTTGATATGGATAGCCTTCTTTCTCGTAAGTCCCTCAGGGATGTCTTGGATCATTTCATTGCTTTTAGTAGCAAAGTCAATTACATTTGATCCTTTCACAATGTTTCACTTTCTGTGTACAATATTCTCCTGGTCCTGGTCATTTAACTCGCATCAATTAATGGAGGTCTTTCCAGAAATCATTCCTTATAGCACAATTACTACAGTATTTTTCTTTCCTCTTTCCTCCTTCCTACCAGAGCCTCCCTGTCTTAATAAGGCAGTGTGTTGTACCAAACTGCAATTCTTCCATCCTGAATAAATGCCTCACTTTTTATTTTACTGATCAGCTAGTTGGTCTGAGTTTTTTCAGGTTAATAAGAGTAAACAATATTTAGGTGGAACAAAATGCAAAGTAAATTCAAGATAATTTGGGGATGGGAGTGTAGAGATCAAGAAAATCCTTATGTAGGAGATAGCTCTTGGGTCAAGCTTTGAGGGAGGTATAGTCCAAGAACAGAGGAGAGCCTGTGCAAAGATGAAGATGGAAAACATTGTGAGCAAACCATTTTGGCTGGAAAGTATAGTGTGTGAAAAAGAATATGGTGTAATAAGTTTGGAATGGTAGGCTGGAGCCAGACTGCAGAGGTTATGTAATGCAGTTTTTTTTTTAAACCTTTACCATCCATCTTAGAATTAATACTGTGCATTGGCTCCAAGGCAGAAGAGCAGTAAAGGCTAGACAATGAGGGTTAAAAGACTTATCTAGTGTCACACAGCTAGGGAACATCTGTGGCCACATTTTAACTCAGGACCTCCCATTTTTAGACCCAGTTTTCAATCCATTGAGCCATCTAGTTGCCTCCTCAATGCAGTTTTAATCAATTAGCTACTTAGGAAAGTTCACAGAATCTTAGAAGTTAGAATCTACCTGTATTTGATTAGAAATTTTCTTGAACAATGAAAACAAGTAGTCAGTCCTCCAGTCTCCTCTTGGAGAACTCTGGTATGGTGGATCTTAGTGCTTTATGAGATAACATTACACTTTTGTTGGCAATGATATTGAGCCTCAATATACCTTTCTGCAACTTTTATTGGATGTTCCTCATTCTGCATTCTGCAGCTAAATAGAACAAGTCTAATCACATCTGACAGCCCTAATGTTTAGAAAGATAGATAAAGCTCTGTGTTTCAAGCACTGTGTTAAAGACTGCTAAGTGCTGTGAATGCAAGTACAAGCAAAAAGATAGTCCCTATCCTTACATGCTAATGGGGGAAGGTAAAACATAAAAAGGATGAAGCCTAATATTGAATATTATTATGGTGTGATGAAATAAAATGAGCACCCACCCAAATTATAATTACAAACCTGGAGTCAGAGAGTGGATAGTATAAGAAGCAGTCTTTATTCTTTCTCATGAGAAAGAGGCCATTGCCATAATGGCAATGCCCAATGCATGAGTACAGATCCAAGCATTTTATAGATTCCTGATGCAAGACCTCCACCCCACTCTGTCTGATACCCCATTGTCTGGGGGCCGAACTTACAATCTAGGTGCAAAAGTCTACCTAATCAGAATATAACAAGTTATATAACATGAGCTTATCACAAGCTTCCCACCAGGGAGGGGAAAGGTTATAGAGCAATAGCCACATCCTCAGGAGTAACTCCTCTGGCTCCTAAAGGTCTGAGGAGATAAGGAGGTAGTATAGCCTAATGGTTTTCTTTTTTGAGATAAGTGGCCTTCAAACTCACTGGGCCTGTGGCAAATAATAAAATTTCCTGTTGAGAAAGGAAGTAGCTTGAAGAGAAAATAAGTAAAAAAGGTCCTATCTTCACTTTTGCAAGTTTGTTCCCTCAACTATCTCCTGAGGGTAAACATGCTCCTTTAGCTGTCCTCAGACATCAGCACATGGCAGCCCCTTAAATGGTAGATTATTAAAACTTTGTGCTTACAAGTATACCTGAAATAAAAAATTTAGAACTATACCAAATTTAAGTTGCACAAGATTTCAGTTAAGTAGCAAAATTTCATGAAGCTTATGTTAGGCCTGATAGAACTACTGTGTTAATGTACCAATCATCATCAATAGTAATACTTGAAAATCATACAGCATCTATTAAGAGAGAAAGTTTTGTATATGCAGTATTGTTGGAGGAAAAAGAGTTCACCACAATAATTAGGCTAGGTGTTAATATTTCAATCTGTAACTCCCCATTTAGA
>NC_058132.1:66176718-66203282 GCF_016433145.1 Gracilinanus agilis
AGACCTGCACCTTGAACTAGAGTATAATCATATGTCCGAAGATCCATCACAAGTGTGTCCATCATCAGGTTCCCAATTAGTGTCCAATGCAGGTGTGTGGGGAGATTACCTTTGTGATGCTCCCTGGATGCTCATCAACTCGTCCATTTTTGCCATGAAGGCCATCTTGCCTAAGCCGGACTTCATTCTCTTGACTGGGTGAGAACCTTTTCCTCAACAGAAACGCTGAACTCATCATCTTAGTTTGGAATTTTGGCAACAAAGTCAAAGCATGTTAGAGTTGGAAGGATCTTTTGTGCTTGTCTGGTCTGGATATCCCAGCTTTAATTCAATGAAGCACTTACTGACTTAGTACCTTCCAATCCATCAATCAATCAGTATTTATCAACATCTACTCTGTGCCAGGCACTGTACTAAGCCCTGGGGATGCAAAACAGATAAAAGGCAATCCTTGTTCTCTTGGAGCTTATAATCTAATGGGGGAGACAACATGCAAACATATATGCAAAGCAATCTATATACAAGATAAATAGGAAATAATTAGAAGAGAGAAGGGACTGAAATTAAGAGGGGTTGGAAAGGATTCCTGTCAGAGGTGGGATTTTAGTTGGGACTTCAAGGAAGCCAGAGGGGTCAGTAGTAAGAGTAAAGGAAGGAAGACATTCCAAACATGAGAGACAGGCAGAGAAAAGTCCCAGAACCAGCCCAGAAATGGAAGGTGTTGTTTATGGAACAGCCAAGTGGCTAGTGTCACTGGATCAAAGAATATGGGCTGGGGAGTAAGGATAGGAAGACTGAAAGGTAGGAGGGGGTGAGGTAGGGAAGGGAAGGGAAGACAAGGGAAGAGAATAGGTATTAAGTGACTACTCTTTGCCAGGCATTATGCTAAATATTTTTTATAAATATTTTTATAAATATTAACTCATTTGGTCCTCACAACAACCTTAGTTGGTGGGTGCTATTATTATTCCTGCTTTATAGATGAGGAGAGAGACTTTCCTGGGTCACACAGCCATTGAATGTCTGCAGTTGGATTTGAAATTAGGTCTTCCCAAATCCAGGTCCACTCAAAGAGCTTATAGTCTAATAGGAGGATTGAATTAACTGCACATCCTAACTTCATTTATGCTTATGGCAATGATTAGGATTAGCCCTTAGATGTAATTGACAGGTAGACATGGAAAAGCAAGCCACCTGGGATTTTCTAAAATGATATACTTCAAAAAAGGTGCCAGGTGAGGCCCGGCTTTTCCTGGAATCCAAAAGTAAGATTTTATTGTCCAATACCAGACCTTGCCCTCAGGCAGAGAGGTCTTGTACTTTTGTCTTCACTGGCTGACTCTGCTGGGCCCTACTTAACAACTAGGCTGCACCGAGGTATATGAGATGTCTGGAAAAAAAATTTCATGTACCTCTTATAGGATTATAAATTTTCTGGAAAATCTATGATCCCTATGAGAGATAGATTATATGATTTAAAGCAGGAAGTGACTTTTGAGACTATCTAGCTCATCCCCCTTATTTTACTGAGGAAGAAACAAATTCAGATCAATTCAATGATTTGGGCAGGGTCACATAGAGCCAGAATTTGAACTATAAAAATGAAAAATGATAGATGCTTGTATAAATATATAAATTAGTATTTTAATTAAAGCCATGTTGATAGATAAAATCATTAGACCACGCGCTTGTAAGCATTCAAAACTGCCGCCACCTCCATTACTCTCTCCTGTTTCCTGGAAGCGCCTACTGGCAAAAGAGACCACTCCCTCCTAACCCACGAGATTTAAGCTCTCCCCTGCGTCAAGACGTCGGAAACGGAAATCAGTTGGACCATGTTGGATCACGGGAAATGTAGTTTTGATACATTTCCCTTGTCCATAGAAATATATACACTTTTAGATGGGTTTTCCCAATTTCCTTTTTACAGAACCCTGGTCTTTTGATCATCAATCTAGGATTCTTGTCTCTAACTAGGAGTTCTTAACTTGGTACCTATGTGTGTGTGTATGTGTGTGTGTGTGTGTGTGTATATATATATATATATATATGTGTGTGTGTGTGTGTGATAACCATATTTCAAAATTATTAGTTTCTTTTGTAATCTTATGTATTTTATTTTGTTATGAAAATAGCCAAGGATTCATTGAGTTCACTGCTGCCATCACTTTTAAGAATACCCAGAGACATATTAAGAAACAGTCTTTTTATATTATTTCTATCTATCTATTTATCTACCTATCTATATCTGTATGCTCAGCATAGACTCAGAATTTCTAAGTTCCCTCTGGCAATACACAGTGTTTTCCTAAGGCTTTTGTAGTTTCCAGTTACTTCAGATGGGGAGGTTTACATGTCAAATATAGCAGAAGGGGAAAGATTATATCAATATATTGGTACAGGAATTCATCTAGCAAATGATTATTTTTAAATCGAGAACAAGTTCTTTTTGTTGTTGTTGCTGGTTAGTCATTTCAGTCATGTCCGACTCTTCATGACCCCATTTGGATTTTTTTGGCAGAGATACTGGAAGGGTTTGCCATTTCCTTCTCCAGCTCATTTTCCAGATGAGGAAACTAAGGCAAACATGGTGAAGTAACTTGCCCAGGTTCACACAGCTAATAAGTTTCTGGGGCCAGATTTGAACTCTGGTCTTACTGACTCCTGGCCTGGCACTCTATTCACTGTGCCACCTAGATGCCATAGAGTTGTGTTAATTATTGGAAGTTTCAAGTAAAGGAAGTCTCAGTGGGCTATATGATTTTTCTTACAAATAAAATGGTTGTACTGGAGCCAAATAGAAACAGAATTTTAAAACTCTTATTTCAATTTTATGCATTTAAAATCCTTGTTCTGAAAAGATGTCCTGGGCCTCACCAGATTGTGGCCAGAGAGTCTGGTACACTAAAAACTTCGAGAAGTCTCAATCTCTGTGATTGCTGCTCCATGATTCTATGGAAGATATTATAGTTTTTAAGCCAGAGGGGCCCCCTAGAGATAATCTATCTTATACCATTTTACAGAAGATGAGACTGAGGCCCTGAGATGCAATTATTCAAGTTTATACAATGAGCCTCAGAGTCAGTACTATAGAACCCAGCTCTCCTGACCCATACTACCTCTCTGGCCCCACACTGGACCTGGGGAGTCTTTTTTGACGCTAGAATCAGATCCTAGAAAGTAAAGATCTCATTTCACATATGCATTTGGAATCTGGGGTTCTCTAGGGGATAATGAAATTGTCATGGATTCTTGTATCCTAGTCATCAAATGTTGTCCTTTGATTTTGTCTTATTAAATGTTTAGGCAGGAGACTTCCTCATATTGTCTGATGCCAATACAAACTTGGAGGTGTGTGTTCAGATTGATAGGACAGCTCCCTGTCCTCTGGTCTGCCAGGTGTACCCAACAGTTCTGAGGTGGACCTGAGAAACTAGATTAGTTTTAGGGTATAGAGTAAAAATTCCCTCCTATCCCAGTGATTATGGTTTTCACCTAACTACCTGCAAATCCTAGAATTCTATGGGATAAGGATGGTATGCCCCGGAAGTTTTCCCTTCTGAATCAATGGAATTTATATTGGCTTTCTCCCAACCACAGTATTTCCACCATATTGGTTCACCCAATTTGTTACCTCAGGCCTTCTATCCTTTCCATGGAAATATCTGCCTCTCCCTGGTCTTACATTCTACACTGGTGACTTTGCAGTGACTTCACAGCTCAAATCCTTAATGAAGAATGGACAGAAGAAGCCGTGTTGATCATAGTGAAACGCTTGACGGACCTCCTTCTATTAGTATTCCCAGGTATGATTCAACCAATTAATGAAGGATCTCTTATTGAAGACAGGGTTGTTTTGCAACCCTGCTGTATGTTTCACAGATTTATGATTTCATTAAAGTGAGTACCTCTTCCACCTGTGCCCATGCACCCTCTTCATGCCTCAGGAGAACATTCTTATGGCTTCCTGTGACCAAAAAGAAAGGTGGCCAGTCTTTTGCTAGGCTGAACTATAGACCTCAGGTTCCCACTTTTCTCCAGCATGTCCCTGGGGCTACCTTAAAATGTGAGGAATTTATAAGGTTTCCACATTATTGAAATAGCCTTAAAGAGCCTGGCATCTCCTTGTGCCATGTTGAGGCAGAGGAAGAAGCCTCTGTGGGTTACAGAAGAATTGGATGAAACATTCTTTCCCACAATCAATCAGTCAATCAATCAGCAAGATTATGCCTGTGTCAAGCATATTCTAAGTGTTAGAAAATAGCAAGATAAAAGTGAAACAGCCCCAATCTTCAAGGAGCTTTTGGAAGAGACAAGCTGCCGTATAAAAGATAACACAAAAAATCCATGCAGACTAGACGAAAGGTAATCTTAAAAGGGATGGCACTAGGGGCAGCTAGGTGGCTCAGTAAATAGAGGGCCAGGCCTGGAGATGGGAAGTCTTGGGTTCAAATTTGGCCTCAGACACTTCCTATCTGGGTGACCTTGGGCAAGTTACTTAACCCCAATTTCCCAGCCCTTACTATTCTTCTACCTTGGAACCAATCCGTAGGATCCATTCAAAGGCAGAAGGTAAAGGTTAAAAAAAAAAAAAGGAGGGGTGGTACTAACAGCTCAGACTGTAGAAAGTGAGAGTTTAAGAGGGTTGGGGAATGAAAGGGAAAGGAATAAGCATTTATATAGAGACTGCTATTTTCCAGATGCTTTATAAATGTTACTTCATTTGAATTTCACAGCAAATCTGTGAGGTAAGTGTTAATATTTTCCACATTTTACAGTTAAAGAAACTGAGGCAAATAGAGGAGTTTTTGGGGAGGAGGGAATTTAAGTGACTTGCCCAGGTTTACACAGCCAATAAGAGTTTGAAGTTGGATTTGAACTCTTGATTCCAGGTCTAGTGTTCTATCCATTTGTATAGATCAGTGATTCCCAAAGTGGGTGCCACCACCCCCTGTTGGGTGCTGCAGTGATCCAGAGGAGGCAGTGATGGCCATGGGTGCATTTATCTTTCCTATTAATTGTTATTAAATTTAAAAAAATTAATTTCCAGGGGCGCTAAGTAATTTTTTTCTGGAAAGGGGGCGGTAGGCCAAAAAACTTTGGGATCCATTAGTATAGATGGAAGTGTTAAGGAGCTTAATTGAGAAAGGAAGGCTTGGTTTTGCTTTGTTGTTTTTTTTTTTTAAACCCTTGTACTTCGGTGTATTTTCTCATAGGTGGAAGATTGGTAAGGGTGGGCAATGGGGGTCAAGTGACTTGCCCAGGGTCACACAGCTGGGAAGTGGCTGAGGCCGGGTTTGAACCTAGGACCTCCTGTCTCTAGGCCTGACTCTCACTCCACTGAGCTACCCAGCTGCCCCTTGCTTTGTTTTTAAGAAAAAGGAACATTTGGATGCTTTGTAGGCAGCAGAGAAGGAGCTGGTGGTTAGGGAGAAGTTGAAGGTATTAGAAAGACAGTGAGGATGAAGAGGATGACAATAAGCTGAAGAAGACAAAAGGGAATAGAGAGTCAAAGGTACACACTTGACAAACAGAAAGATTGCCTTTCCATCAGAGAAGTGTCTGGAGAGGGTAATTGTGGGAGATGATGTCAGAAGGATGTGAGATGAGAGGATGGGAGAAAGGGAGTTTTCCAATGGTCTTTCTTTGATTGAAGTTTGAGGTAAGAAACTCAGCAAAGAATGTTTGGCAACAGTAGAGCCTCTGCCTCTGATTAGAACCCTACCTCTACCAACTTCCTTTGAGGAATTCAGAACACTTTTGGTTTTCAGCGATTATTATAGTCATTCTTGAAATAGGGAGACAAACACTAATTTTTTGCGTGTTTTTCAGGCAGTGAATGTTGAAACTATGACCAGAACCTTAGATATTCTGATGTGTCTTTTCCGGTCATTTCTGTTGTTTACTCCTAGGGGTCAATGAAAATCTCCTATTGCAAGATAATAACTTTGATATTCCAACCAGACTAAATTGCTTGGCTTTCCTTCTCCAGCCTACATGTACTCTTTGTTTCAAGCAAATTGGCCTGTTTTCTGTTCCTCGTACATGGCATTCCAACTTTCAACTCAGTGCCTTTTCACAGGCCCCTCAACTCCCATACCTAGAATGTGCACCCTCCTAATTGTTGCCACCTTTTAGAATCCTTTATACCCAGTGATTCCCAAACTTTTTGGCCTACCGTCCCCTTTCCAGAAAAAATATTACTTAGCCCCCTGGAAATTAATTTTTAAAAAAATTTTATAGCAATTAATAGGAAAGATAAATATACCTGTGGCCATCACCACTCCCCTGGATCACTGCAGCACCCACCAGGGGCCAGTAGTGCCCACTTTGGGAATCACTACTTTATACCCCTTCTTTGAAGGCTGAGCTCATATGCAGTCTTCTATGGGAAGCCTTTAGTTATTTTAGTCCTTAGACCCTACCCCTTCCTCCTTAAATTATTATGTAGAAAATGATCTCTATTTGCAGACAAACATAATAGAATTTTTACAAAACTCCAGAGAATAAGCATCAAAATTGAGATAATTAATAGCTATAGCAAATTAGCTGAATGCAAAATAGATCCACAAAAATCATCACTATTTCTATACCATAATAACAAAAATAAAGAAGAAATGGTAACAGTAAAATAATTTTTGTGAATTTTTTCAAACTTAAAGTTTGCTAGATAACTAAAGTACTATATAAATATTAATTAATTTTGTTATTGGGTAGCTAGTATATGGCACAATGGATGGAATGCCAGACCTGAAGTCAGGAAGATGAACCTTCCCGAGTTCAAATCTGACCTCAAACACTTACTAGCTATGTGACCCTGAGCAAATCACTTAACCCTGTTAGCCTCAGTTTCTTCATCTGTAATATGACCTGGAGAAGGAAATGACAAACCACTCCAGGATCTTTGTCAAGAAAACTCCAAATGAGGTCATGAAGAGTTTGATATAATTGAACTACAACAATATTTTTATTATTACTTTTATTATTTGACTAGAGCATGGCCAAGGGAAGAGAAAGTAATTCCTTTTTTATATATTTTTTTATTTTGAATATTTTAGTAATTCCAATAAAACACAAAATCAGCCACTCTTAAATTGGTCATCTTGCAGTGGTTCAGTTGGGGTGGGAGTGGGTAAGAACTGAAACAGATTGATAAAATGATAGTTTTTTTTATTATGTCTATGGTTCAGTCATCCACATTATCTCTTTTCCTGTTTAGTGAAGATAATGATAAGAATGTTCTTAATTTTCAATTTGTATTTTCTCCCTAGAAACTACAGTCTACGCTACTTTGGGAAACGATGATTTCCACCCCAAAGACCAACTTCCAGCAAAAAGCAATGTTATTTATAGTTACATAGCAGATTTGTGGAGGCCATGGCTTGATTACAAATCAATCTCTCAGTTCAAAAAAGGTACTGAATGATAGAGAAAAACACTGTTCCAGCAACCAACATTATATATATAAAAGTGGTATGGTATACTAGACTTAGTTTCAATTAGACCCATGTATACATTGGCTTGTTTTTCCACGTCCTGACCCATCTGTAATTTCTTACCCAGTTCCCCTTCTGAATTATAGAAATGACAGAGTCGGGTCAGGGATACAGTCTGGGGCCAGGAACATAAAAAAGCTCACTTTCTTCAAAGTCTCTTAGCCCAGGTGGGGATTGCACCAATAATGCTGACTTCACTGGCACTGAACTCTTAACTTCAGTGCTCAAGAGTCACAGACAAAGTACCAGAAAGAGTGAGGCTGAAGATATAGTACTGAAAGGGTGGGCCCTTATAAAACAGGAATGGACAGGTCCTGGGTGCCAGGATGCCAGGGCACCAGGACTATTTCATCACCAAGCCTTGGATTTTGGGGCATATCCCCAAATACTACAAATTTCAAGAAAGTGCTTTCTTCCACTTCATGTACATATACATTCTGCTATCATAATAACTTAAAAGTAAGTTAAAAACAACAACAAATCCCAAACCCAGAAAATAAGTCTAGATAGAAGTTGTAAGTGGGGAGCAACATAGGTAGTGGCCACCCAGCCATCCACCTCCTCCAACTTGTGTTTGGGTTCTGTGTCCAGAAAGCAAGGTTAGAGAAGAGAAGGGGAAGAAGAGAGGGATAGCCAGGCTAGGGAAGGGTATTTACCAATTATCAGAACCTTTACCTGTCCTATATATTGTTTAGGAAGTACCCAGGTCAAGTATATTCCTTGAATCTTGCCAGAGGATTATTTGAGACCTTTCTGTAGAACCTCATTGATAATAAAGTTCATTGAGTCTAGGTCTGAAGGCTGAGAACCAGTGCCCAAGGTGCCTTTTTATCCCCCAACCTTGAAAGCTGGACATTTTGTCTGGCTCCCTAATTTGGGGGTTATTTTCTTGGATCCAAAGCAAATTTGGTGTGGGAAGAAGATCAAGTTAAGATTCTTCTGATTTCTTCTCCATCCTGTTGTGGGAGAAATACCCAAGTTTGTAGCAAGGTCTTACCCCAAGAATGGGAGGCTCAAATGCCATTCAATCCAGAAGTAAGAAAAGAATTTTATTTGAAGAAGAAGGGCATCTAAAAATAGTATAATAGCCTACTAGCTGATGGAATAGCCTGGGAGCTAATCAGAGAGCCTTGGGGCTGATGGATTAGCCCAGGGCCTGGTAAAGTAGCCTAATAGCCCTAGAGCTGATAGAGAAGCTCCACAGCCCTGGACTGATGGATTAGGCTCTAAAATGGTGGAGTAGCAGCTCTGGAGCTGTTGGAATAGCAACTTCATAGCCCTGGGATGATGGGAGTGGAAGCTCTCAGGGTGGGGGAGTAGCCCTTGGGACTGATGGAATAGCCCAACAGATAACAGAGAAGCAGCCCCAGATGTAGAGTGGCAACCCAAGGTGTGTATCAGGGTTTGCATATTTATTAGAGTCTGGGGGCTAGTCATCTCCCATTCCAGAGAAGTCTCCACTTTCCCCCTGGAAAGTGGACATGGCCAAATTCAGATCAAGCTGTGTTTTGGGGTTTGATGTCATAGATGAATTTAGTTGCCCCAGAAAGGGACTAAGGAGCCTTTGCAGGGGATTTTTCTGGAATGCCAGAACCCTTTGGTGTGCATGTTCCATGTTTCCTCATGGTCCCACCTGGCATCATTTGTCAATGTGGGAGATGTCTGGCTACTCTTCTGGAATGGGAACATGGAGGGGGGGTAATGGAGGGTAGGAGGTACAGCATAGTACATGACCCCTATAGGTAATTAGTAATGCCTAACAGTTCAGGACTAAGGTAAATATAGAACAATGTGAGTGATAATACCAACATCACAAAGCTGATGCCCAATATAGAATATTACAGATCCAGTACAGGTGATGGATGATACAGAATGGGTACCTGATTGATGATAGTTTCTGCCATTTATGCTTGACTAATGCTGAAACTACAGGTTTTACAGTTCATGTTTAACTACTGCTAAGGGGTGAGAAGTACAAGATTTCAGAGCAGGAGGGTCCTGCTTCTGTTGCTGCCGCTCACTTGCCCACTGCCTGTCTCCATCAATTCCCTGACAAAAAAAAAAGGGTTGCAGCATCTTCCACTAGCAGAACTTGGACTCCATCAGAAGTAGTGATACTTTGGATTAGGGAGGTATCCAGGAAGTCTAATGGAAGGTCATCTACTCAGAAGACTCAGTATGACTAAGCAGCAGGAGAAACCTCATATGACTGTGGAAGGGGTAAAGACAGAAGTCCTGTGGTCTCTGGGAAGTGATAAGGCAAAGGAAGATGGAGCAAAGGAACCAGCCTGTGAAAAAACAGTATCTGAATGGGGAAGGGCAATGGCAGCTCACAACTGACAACTGACAGGGAAGGAGCTTAACACACAGGGGACACACCGTGAGGCACACAAATCCCACAGGGGAAAGAATAATAAACAACACTACTGGGGAATGGGAAACTGTTTAGGAGAACTAATAATAACTGAAACCTTCACAACAGCCAGGGATAGTTAACTCTCAGTGGATCCTTGATGGTTGGGAGAGAGGATGACAAGGAAGTCAAACAAAGCAAAGTAAAATTTATTGGTTTGATAAGATGGGAATTGGAGGGAGAAGGGTTTCTAACCTCAAAGGGACCAACTTCCAGAGAATGGTGACAGTTATTTGGGGTGGCTAGTCCTAAGCTACCTAACAGACAGCCAGCAAATGGCTCAGCTGAATGTGACAGGGCTATGGGAATCTCATGTAAGGTCCTTGATGACTGCCAGATGATGTTTAGACACAGGAAAATTCTGTTCTCAGCAAGATAATCCAAAAGGGCTAGGGAGTACAGGACTTCCTGGAACTCTTCACCAACTACAGGACAGATCCTGACTCTACCTAGGTCTTCCTCTTCTGTCTTGATTTGCAGATCCACGTTCTCTATGGAGATCCCAAATAATCCAAAGACTAGTAGTACAGCAGCATCCAGCTTCACACCTCTTCTCCAAAGCAGGAAACTGCCACACTGTCTCTCTGGACCAAACCCCTTTTCCATTCTGGCTTAGAATATTCTCTGTCAGCCAAACTGGTCTGTCTTTTCCTACACACTATATATGTCTACCTATCAATTATAAATTACCTGTAACACCTAACAAAGTCCACATGTTGTTTAGGGAGTCAGAATGTTAGCATTGGAAAGACGCTAAGAGATCACTTTAATCCAAGCAGCCTCCTTCAGAGGAGGAAGCAGCCAGAATAGGGGAAGAGCCTGGCCCAAAATTACACAGAGAGTTAATGATGGAGCTTGGTCATCTCAAATTAAGCTCTTCTGAGTCTCAGGGCTTCTGACTCCCAGACATTCTTCCCTGTTTCCACTTAGAGCTGAAGGGAAAGAGGGGTGAGTGTAGCCCTGATGATGTGTGTCATCAGGAGCATAACTACACCTTCGTTTCAGCCTTCTCTCTGGATTTCTTACCCAAGGTGCCTTCTATCATCAGAACTTGCCTGGTAAAAAGTCAGCTGGGCAAGTCCTGGCGCTCAACACCAATCTGTACTATGAAAAAAATGGAGCTGAAAGCCGCATGCATGACCCAGGGAAACAGTTTAAGTGGATGGATACTGTGCTGAGTGAAGCATTCCAAGATGGAAAAAAGGTAAATAGAAATGATAGAATACCTATTCTTTGCAAGGCTCTATGCTCCTGGGGAAGATGCAGAGGTAGGGAAGGCATCATTCACTAGAGGCAGCTTAGGTGGTGCAGTAGACAGTCGGCTAGACTTGAAGTCGAGAAGACTTGAGTTCATTTTCTGCCTTAGACACTTAATAGTTGTGTGATCTTGGGCAAATCACTTAACTTTATTCAGCCTCAATTTTTTCATCTGTAAAATGGAGATAATAATAGAATTTACCTCCCAGATTTGTTCTGAAGCTCAGATCAGAGAACATATATAAAACACTTTGTAAACATGAAGTACTGTATATTTTTATTAGTTATTAGAATCTCAGTTGTAAGGGAAAGGACAAACCTATACTTTTAAGAGGAATCTTTTTCATTCCCAACATATGGTCATCAAGTTTCTACTTGAAGATTTCCATCGGAGGTGGTTCATTCCACTCATGGGCAACTCGAATTATTAGGAACCTTTTTCCATATGTTAAATCTGGTTCTTATCTATGTATCCCCAATGTCTAGCAATAGTGCCTAGCATATTAAGGTGTTTAAATAAATAATCGTGGATGGATTAATTGAATTTGTATATATACATGTATATATATCGACATTTATCTGTTTGCATCTGTTAAAGTTAAATTAAAAACTCTGGTTCTTAGTTTCCACAGAGTTTATTAATATTTACTTGAAATAGAGAAGGCAGATAGATAGAAATTAAAGCCTATTTCTAATCTAACCACGTGTCTTTTCCACAAAGCTGTCTCTCTCAGCCATGGTCCTCCACCAATGTCCAAGGGAATAGAGAGGGAGCACTTCCTGGTACCCCTCTTTTATTTCTTCCCCTTTACTCCTGATCTTTTCCAGGTCATTTCACCTGTGACCTATGTTTGGAGTGCTCTCATGTGATGTCCAATTATGTGATATAGAGCTAGCAGTCCAAGGGCACAGGAAATTCCCTTAACACAATCACCCCTTTGATTCTTTAGGAGACCAGCATGTTAAAATCTCCTCCCTTGGGGTTTCTAGGAGATTAACATGTCAGGTCTCCCCAGCGAATCATTCCACATATGTAGCTTATACCTCTAAAGCTTCTCTTACTAGAGTTGTGTAAAATAATGTACTTTATAAAGAGGCAATTCCAATAATTTGGGGATAAGAAGGAAAGAAAAGAGAAAAAAAACAAAAAGTGATTAATAGATGCATTGACAAAAAGCCAATTATATGTCCATCCTCCTTCATTTCAGTTCATTATATCCCAAAGTTCACTGTGGCTCTTTTGATGCAGTGTATAGTTTCCACAGGCTTCCTTATGGCACCTTCTCCAAAAGATCAATTCTTTTGATTTGGGGTATTGGCAATTTTCTTTTTCTAAAATTGCTTTAAAAGATCTTAAACCTTGGATTTTTAAGATAATCCCCCCTGACGAGGGTGGTGACCAATACTAGAATCACCTCAGGATACATGACTTAATTATGATGTATGTGAATCAATTCTGAAAAGAAGCCCTCTCCACCCATCCAAAATAACCCAAAAGAAGAGAAAAAAATTAAATTAAATTATGTATCTCACAATCTACGTTTATAAAATTATAAGTAAAAAAAATAATAAATCCATAATAGGTCCTTGAATCACTAGCAAGGCCCAATTAAAGTGATTTATGTCCTACAGGCCTGCAGGACAGTTGCAGCAATATTGTACTTACCCATTGGCAGTCAGGACTACAGAAAATTGCCATTATATAAAAGATAAGGGACTAGATTTTTGAGATAAAAGGGAAATATGATTCCCTGGTCTGATTTTACCTTCTATCTTGGGGATAGGGGGAACCAAAATGAAAGCCAAACTAAGGTACTTGTAGGAATCTGACATGGGAAAGTCCATTGTCTGGATTTGTCAAAAGCCACTTCCTCGAACCTCAGAAACAAGTATCTTGATGTGGCTCTTCAGCAATCCCACAAGGATTGTTGGTATCCTTGATCTTGTGATTCTTTGCACTGAGCCGTGGCTCTTTTGTGATCCCTTCTTCTGAAATCAGACACAATTATTAGTTAAAGTCCCATAATACTTAATCAATGGCAGGTTTCCATAGACTAAAGCTTTTGGGTATGCATTGGTTAATAGACTAATAGGGCTAATACACATTGTAAACTTATCCTTCAAAATAAAAAACATTAATACTGATTCCATGTACTCAAATACAAAAAATAAGAAGAAAGAAGAAAAAAATAAAATATTCTATTACAAATGAAAACAACAACAACAACAATAAAAAGTAGGAATTCATAGTTCACATTCCATGTGTCAGCCAAACAGAGGCACAATACAAAAGCAAGTTCTATTTCCTTTCTAACTTGGCGATGATCCACAGTGTGAACGGTACATAATTTTTTCACCAGGTAAAAATCTTATTATAAATAGTAGTATAAAAGCTAATGCAGATTTTAAGTACCACAATTATTATAAGCTGTGGACTTTTATAATGGTATTATCTCCAATCCATTCATAGGTGGAGGGTACTAATAAAGCAGATATAACAGAACATATAGTTAATAGCCAAAACATAGTAACTGAAATTGATATTGTGTAACATAATATTTTACATTAGATTAATATGTAAACTTAAAAACAAAATTAAATCTTAAAACAAACAAGCAGCAAATACAATATATGTGACAAGATACAGTCACTCAATGTCAATAGGAGGTACCCTTTTTACATGTGAGCAATGAATCCAAGAGTCCTCTTCTCCAATTTTGATAGCTTTTGGATTGGTTCACTGGAAATTATATACAGCTTGTCTTCTGGGCATAGATCTGTATTTAAAATTGTGTTACATAGATTTCTTCACTATGGGGAGGGGAAATCCCTAAACTGAAACACTTAACATCAATAAGGCAGAGGAGTCTGAAAGGTTTTAAAATTTGCCTCCAGATTCTTTGAGGTCCTTTCCCCTCCCAAGTTCCATCATTCATCTAGATTCCTTTGGACATGCCTCTGGCCATTTTGGCAATTTCTCTGTGGTACCTCACTGTGATAACAGATTCCTTGGCATGGTACATTATGGTCTGACTTATAATTCACCCTATTATAATCACTGATGCTGTTAGAGGATCTATTATTGTTATTTTTTTCTCAAGCTTCTTCTATTTCTATTTTCTTGGTTCCCGTTTCTACAATCCATAGCTATATGGCCTTCCTTCCCACAAAAAAAGCAAGTCATTGGTTGCCTCTTGTGTTCCTTTAAAAGAACTATGACCTCTGTCTGTCTTATAGCTCTTTTTTTTACTTGTTCCTTTAATTTGGCTATTTTTTTCCTTAATTTCTCCTCTAATTCAACTTTATCCCTTCTTTAATCTCTCCACTAATTCAGCTTCCTCTCTAGCTTCCTTTTTATGGCCTTCAAAGACATAAACCACTACTCTATTTAATGTATTGAGGTCCATAATGGACCAGTCAGGGCATTTAGTCATAAAATATTTCCCAACAACCCTGCAGCATTTTTCTACAAAATGTGTTCTTATGTGTCTAATATCTTTTTCCCTAGAAAGATCTAGGTCAAGATATCTACATCCCAGTTCAACAAGTCTATCCATGAACCTGAGATGTGTAAGAGGGGAAAATGGGAATTATTATGGTTGGACTAGATCAGTGGTTCCCAAATTTTTTTGGCCTACTGCCCCCTTTCCAGAAAATATATTACTTAGCCCCCTGGAAATTAATTTTTTTAAATTTTAAAGCAATTAATAGGAAAGATAAATGCACCTGTGGCCATCACTGCCCCCCTGGATCGCTGCAGCACCCACCAGGGGGCAGTAGCACCCACTTTGGGAATCACTGGACTAGATATTTAAGGTATGAAATTGATTAACTCGATTTCAAAATAAAATAGACTCAAGTCAGGATGACTTTTATGGGGTGGTTTATTTACAATTAGGAAGGTTGAAGGTAGGGAAATTGAGAGAGAGAAACTCTGGCCCGGATAAGAGGCCTGAACCAGGTAGGGATTTAGAGGCCCCAGCAGAGGTGAATTAAACAAGGCTTCTAGCCTCAAGGCCTCCTCTAAGAAGAGAGGCCTCCTTGAGGCTAGAGCCTCCAGAAACACCAAGGGAAGAGAAAGAGAGTCAGCCTAACTTACCCACATGACAATTCAAAGGGAAGCAGTCTGAGATCTCACCAGAGATCCTTCCACACCAAATTCAAAGTGCCAACCTCCCCTTCACAGGAAGTTACCATCATATTTAAAAGATAGCATCTTTCATCACTTCCTGCATCCACTTCCAACTTCGAATGGACAAATGGCAGCCTCAACACCATTTTGGACTGTGCAAAGGGCAGCCCTTGTTTTTGATTTGTCACTTACTATCACATGTGGGTAACAGACCTCACCCCCCCCACACACCTAATTCTAAGTTGGGTGGGGTGACATTATTTCTGGTGGCTAGAGTCTACACAAATGAACAAGGGTAAGCTAATTCCATTTACACAGATGGTTTCTCATTTTCCTCTTGTTTCAAGTTTTCGAATTTAGTCCAAGTACCTGGCCTGTAAGAATAAGCCCTCATTGCTTTTAGTAATACATTCCTAGCCTGACATAGATGTAAGTAATCTTTTCTCTGAATTTGGGTCTCATTTAGGGTCTTTAGTTGGCCAGTGAACAGCCCCTTCTTCCTAGACATGATTAACAAGAGAAAGCACCTTCTTTCTTTCTGTTTCTGCTATCAGAGTGTGCATTTAATCTTCTATGTCCAACAAGACAGGATTGTAAGACCTGTAAAAGCTTTCAAACTTATTTATAACTACAATAGGTTCATCTTCAAAGGAGGGAGTTTTCTTTGAATCTCTCAATGTCTTGTGGAGAGAAAGATGTATGATGTCTAATATTTACTAAATTCTCTCATTTATTATAAGTGAGAACATCTCTACGAGGGAACAGGTCTGTATTTGAGTTGTCTGTGATTACTACTGTCTTAATTGATGTTTGGATTGGAGTCAAATAGATGGGGAAAAGAGGGAGGAGGGAGTGATTGAGTGGGGAGTGAGTGAGGCTGGGGAGGGGCTGATCAATAGGTGGAGGCAGGGTGAAAGGATTTGGGGGATGTGGGTGGGGAGGAGAGTGGGTTGGAAATCAGGGTTGGGAGCAGGGAGGAGAGAAGGAGAACCGGGTAGGATGGGTGGTGGGGTTGGTCAGTGAAAAGAGGAGGGTAGAAAGAGGAAGAGCAGAGGGAGAAGGAGGAGAGTGGGAAAGAGGAGAAGGATGGTTGTTAGGTGGAAAAGAATGGACAGAGGAAAGATGGGTGGAGACTGGGTAGCTGGGAGGGAGAAAAAACCATGCAAGATAAGAGAGGAAATGAACAGGGCAAGGCAAAGACAGGTGCCAAAAGAACAAGGTAGGTGGGTTTAAGGGTCAGATGGTAAGGTAGGGTAGAGAGGTGGGTTGGGAGGAAAGGAGATGGGAAGGGTGGGAGGTGAGAAGGGTCTAATGGAGGAGGGGAAGGGCTGAAGGGGTCAAGTCCCAGTTTGAGAAGAGCCTCCTCACAGGCAGGGTAGGAAGATGACAGGGTGTCTGTCTTGCTAGATTTAACTAGTGGTTTAGGATGAGGAACTTAAGGAATTAAGCCAGAATAAAGAGTGAATAATCTCCTGGTTGGAGGGCAATAGGGGCAGTTTGTGAGGGTTTTCAGAGTCAACCAAGTTATTTTCAGTGGGTTTTATTGAATTTTCAAACATATTTGCACAGGAGCTAGTAAGCATAGTCTTTAGAATTCTTATGGTCAATGATCAGTTTTAGTTCTTTCAAATTTTTCAAAAAAATGAATGAAAAATTCATTTCAAAAAATGAAAGGATCCCAAAACATTAAAAAAAATTTGAGATATAACTTCCTTTAATTTTATTATAGAAAGCTACTAGACTGGAGTTAGGGTTAAGTAAGCAACTAATGTGAGGCACTAGTAATTGTTTCGAGGCAATAGTACCAATAATAAATACATATTTAGAATAATAATTATTATTTTTGTTTTTTTAATTATGATTATGTTTTAAATAATCACTGAATTAGTATATTTGATTAATTAATATAGCATCGAATTAGTTTGGCTTAATTTGATTTTGTTTAATTTTATTAATTTGAATTTATTTAATTTAATTCAATACTATATTTTTAATTAGTAATTCTTTTATTCAATTTGATTCAAGTTGGTTTGATATATCCAATTATATTTCATTTTATTATTTAAAAAAGTTTTAAATTAAATTGCCTGCAGTTTTACTTCTTGCCTATGGGTGGCCCTACACCTGCATGTACTAGCTGCTATGTGCCTTTAGCCACAGCTAGGAGCACAGAGTCTCAACCCTCTGCTGGGAGATCAGGGTCCAGGGCCTGGTACAGGAGATATCCCCTGTGTGGTTTGGTGCTTTAGTCCCCACCCTTTCAGCCAGGATCATGGAAGTCCTCTTGGGTTAGGATTGACTTGGCAGCCAGGCAGCAATGGGGGTGGATAGCATTGGTGGGGACCACTTTGGGGTGCTTGCAAAGGTCTGGCCAGGGGCCAGGGCTGCAGCTGGACTATGCAGGGACCTGGCACCATCATGGGTCCAGGAGCTGGCCTCAGCTCTAAGCTGGAAGCCTGTAGTTCTCCACTGGGGGTGGTGGTGTAGCTGTGCACCCCTCCTTCCCTCCATCCCCTCCCCCACCCAAGGGTCAGTGGGGAGCCAGGGGATGGAAGCTGGTAGAGGCTCACCTCACCAGGTGGGGTTGGCAATGAAGGGCTGCGAGGCTCTGCTGATTGTTGCTAAAAGCCCAGCTCAATAGGCAGCAATAAGGTGATGGGTCAAGGTTGGCTACATAGCTGTTCCCAGTCACTACTCAGCCCTGAGCTGGTTTGAGGTGGTGGTGGTGGTGGTGGTGGTGGTGATGGTGGTGATGGTGGTGATGGTGGTGATGGTGATATCACTCCTCTGCATGGCTCCAAGGGAATTGGCAGTGGGTGGCAGCAGGGGACAGGTGAAAATAGCAAGTAGCAGCAGCTTATCAGTAGAAGCAAGGTAGTCTTTCAGCAGGGGCAGCCAGGGAAAATGCAAAAAGCCACTTTGCAGCAGGAACAGGAGAAAAACTGATTTATTCTATTCTATACTAAAAGACTTCCTTAAAAAGAGAATTCTTTTTCCAAAACTTCAGGTTGCCATCTGTTAAAGTTAAATTTAAAATTCTGGTTCTTAGTTTCCATAGATTTATTAATATTTACTTAAAATAGAGAAGGCATTTAGATAGAGATTAAAGCTTATTTCTAATCTAACCTCCTGTCTTTCCACATGGCAATCTCTCTCAGCCACAGGCCTCCACCACTGTCTTAAGGGAATAGAGAGGGAGCATTTTCTGTCAACCCTCTATTATTTCTTCCCCTTTACCCTGCATCCTTTACAGGTCATTGTCCCCAGGTCATTTTACCTGTGTCCTATGTTTGGAGCGCTCTCATGTGATGTCCAGTCACATGACATAAAGCTAGCAGTCCAGGGATACAGGAGATTCCCTTCACACACATCCATCCATTTATCAATCCATCTCTCTATCTCTCTGTCTCTATCTCTCTGTCTCCCTATCTGCAGCTTCTACTTACTGGTCCTCATTCTGCTGCCTGGGTCCATGCAAAACAAGCTGAATTTCTCTTCTTCCTAACAGCCTCTCATATATTCATATACACACATATAATTATAATTTTTCCTCCTACATTTTTTCTTCTCCAAACTAAACAGTCCATGCTCCTTCAGCTGGTTTTGGCATGGCGTGGTTTCAAGTCTCCTCATCATCCTGGCTTCCTCTAGATGAGCTCAAACTTCTTCATATCTTTCCTAAAATGTGGTGTTTAGAACTGAACACAATGCTCCAGAGGTAGTTGGACTGGGGCAGAGTGCAAGTGAATCAGTCACCCCCCTCATTCTCGACCATATCATCTTCTTAGAGCTGCCCAAGACTACACTGATTTTTTTCAGCTGCAATGTTGTGGCATTCTAGGCAAGTAGGTGATATAATAGGCAAAGTGCAGAGTCTGGAACTGGGAAGCCCTGAGTTCAAATCCTGCCTCATACACTTACAAACTTTGTGACCCTAGGCAAATCTTTCTGCCTCAGTTTTCTCATCTGTAAAAGAGATAATACTACCTATGGTGATTCATGCTGATCTTGAAGTCCACTAAACCCTCAGGTTACATGGACAATTGTCCATTCCTGGATAATAAGATAGATATGTAGTGGTCTCTGACCACTAAGTGGCAAGTTCAGAAAAGGGAAAGGATGAAGCACCTTCTATGTGCCAGACACTAATAACTCTTTTTACAACTGAGGAAACTGAGGCAAAATGGTTAAGAATCACACAACTAGTAAATGTCTGAGATCAGATTTTAACTCGTTTTCCTGATTCCATTCCTAATATTCTCTCCAGTGCTTTACCTCATTATCCCAATGTACTGGCAATTGGATCTATGACAAAAACAAGTGGTTTTTCAGTATCCACTTGAAGACTCCCAGGAGTAGAGGAAGCCCATCCCATTTTATGGCCTTGAAGGAGGCCCAAGATTTCAGCAATCAGAGAGGAGGAGATTCAAGGAGGACAGAGATGTCTCTCTGAGTCTTCTCCCCTGGCACCCTGGATAGCCTGAACCCCTTTCCTTTGTCAGGTGTTTATCATTGGGCACATGCCTCCTGGCTTCTTTGAGAAGACCCAAAATAAAGCCTGGTTCCGGCCCAACTTCAATAAACGCTACATGGAAATCATCAAGAAACACCATCATGTGATTGCGGGGCAGTTTTTTGGTCATCACCACACTGACAGCTTCCGGATGTTTTATGATGACACAGGCAAGCATCTTCAGGGTGGTTTAAAGTTACATCTTCTCTCATCTTCAAATAACTTTCTCTTCCAAACTGCAGGGATGTCTTTGGCCAGGGAATTGTCACTTGCAGGTTTCTTGTTTAGTTGTGTCCAACTCTTCATGACCCTCTTTGGGGTTGTCCTGGAAAAGATGCTGGAGTGGTTTGCCATTTTTTTCTCATTGTCTCATTCCAGCTCATTTTCTAGATGAGGAAACTGAGACAAACAAGGTGAAGTGATTTGTCCTGGGTCATCCAATTACTAAGAGTCTGATTTGAACTTAGGAAGAAGGGTCTTCTTAACTCCAGGCCTGGCACTCTATCCATTCAGGTCCCAGAAATTTCCTATATTTTGGTTCTATAAATTAAGCCAACATATTAAGGACATACTCTTTATGGAGTGTCAGGCTAGGTGATAAGGAAGAAGGTATACAGATCAGAGAAGACTTGGGCCCTACCTTTCATGAAGGATGAAGTCAGATGGGAGGATAAGACATATCTGCAGAAATATGTGATAGATCTGAGGTAAACCACTTTAAAGTCCAGGGCAAGAAAGGTGATAACTGTGTGGGGAGATCAAGGGAGTCCTCCTGAAAGAAGTGAGCATTTGAGGAGGATTTTTTTAATTTGAAAAATTTTATTTGGCATTTTTTTGTTTATGATGATCTTTATTATGTCACATTGAATTTAATTAAAGTCCATACAATCAAAAAATTGTGGGACAAGAAATGTTTGATACTGAAAGATCTTACAAGCTCATACATAGGTGCTAGAATTTTAAACAACAGAATCCTTAAGTTTCCTAGAGATATTGTTCTAGAAAATGGCAAAAAGGCAAACGTTGATACATTGAACTTGTGGGAAATGGGAGAATAGGGCTCCCACAACTACCAGAAACTAATTTTTCACTAGAAATTGCCGAAAAAACTTTGTTCTACATATATTTTTATCCACATTACATGTCAATACACTTCTTATAAAACATTTTGAGATGCATGATCTTCACCTCCTCTGGAGATTACCAATAATAAAGAGATATACATGTGTCATCATGCAATACATATTTCCATGTTCATCATGTTGTGAAAGAAGATACTTATTGCTTACATAAGAAAAAATTTCATGGAGGAAATAAAGCAATGAATGGTATGCTTCAATCTGCTTTCAGACTCCATCAGTTCTTTCTATGATGATGAATTGCTTTTTCATCATGAGTGCCTTATTGTTGTCTTGGATTCTTACATTGCTGATAGTAGGTAATTCATTTACAGTTAAACATCAAATATTATAATATTTAAGTTTTAAAATCAAACAATGAAAACATGGTAGGATGAACAGCACCATTGAAGTTTCTGCTCAGATACTATCCATTCTAGAAACTTATAGTCATCATACCTCTTTTTTTTTCCTATGACATATAGCTTTCAATGCGCATGATTGCCAAAACAAAAGTGAAAATGAAGTTACTCATAAAATCACATGGATGCTTTAAAGTTACAAAAGTTAAACAAGTGAATGTTGAAGGTTGCTTACAATTTTTAATATGTATAGACTTGTAAAGAAAAAGATAAGTAGAATAAAGAGGCAAATGTTCATAATAACTACAGTATTGTAAAAGAAAAGACACCTAAAATGAAGTTGAATTCTGAGTAACTAAAAAAGTAGTAATAGTCTGGTAATGAAATTTCCCTCTTTCCTTTAGGTAGAGTAACTGGGGATGAAGGCAGGATGTGGTCAGAATACTCCACCTTTTTTTTTTTAAACTGTTTTACTTTGATGTGGGGTACAGTTCAATTTCTATAGGTGTGAGGTGATAACACAGTGGTATTCTTGAAATTCTTGAAATGTCTGTGGAATGGGTTGGCTTGAATACAGTGAATTCTTCATTACCATGGTCTTTAAGCAGTGACTAAATGACCATATCTTATGTTGATTTTCTTGAGTTCTGGGTTTGGGCAGCAAACTCTCTGTTTAAGTCTTGTTTTTTCTTGATGAATGTTTGGAAGTCCTCGATTTTATTGAATGACCATACTTTCCCCTGCAATAATATAGTTAGTTTTGCTGAATAGTTGATTCTTGGTTGGAGACCCAGTTCTATTGCTTTCCGGAATATTGTGTTCCATGCTTTCCTGTCCTTCAATGTAAATGCAGCCAGATCCTGTGTTATCCTAACTGTGGTTCCCTGATATCTGAATGACTTCTTTTTAGCAGCTTGTAATATTTTTTCCTTGGTCTGGTAGTTTTTTGAATTTGGCTATAATATTCCTGGAAGTTGTCATTTGTGGATTAAATATAGGAAGTGATCTGTGGAATCTTTCAATTTCCACTTTTCCCATTTGTTTGAGAACTTCAGGGCAATTTTCTCTGATAATTTCTTATAAGATGCTATCTAAACTTTTTCTTTTATCATGATGGTTCTGGTAAACCAATAATTATTAAGTTGTCTCTTCTAGCTCTGTTCTCCAGATCTTTGGTTGAATCAATGAGGTGTTTTCATATTCTCCTCAAATTTTCCATTTTTAAAAATTTTGTTTAATATATTCTTGCTGCCGTGTGAAGTCATTTGCTTCTAGTTGTTGAGTTCTGTTTTTTAAAGACTGAATTTCATTCCTGGCTTTTTGGTCATCCTTCTCCTTCTGGTCTGATTTTCTTTGTAGATCATCTTTTGTCTTCTTTGCTTCAATTTCAAGCTGGCCAATTCTGGCTTTTAAGACTTTATTTTCTTGTTTTAGTTCATGTATTTCCTTTTTCAAATTGTCTTCAGCCTCTCTTGATTGCTTTTTGAGTTCCTGAAGTTCTTGAGTTAATTGAATTTTGAGATCTTCCAAAGCTGGTGTCCAGTTTGCTGGAACTACTTCCTCTTCTTCTATTTCTATTTCATTTGCTCTCTTTTCACTTCCTTGAAAGAAGCTGTCAATTGTCATTTCTTTTCTCTTCTTCTGTTGCTTATTCATATTTTTTCCTTCCTTGTTCTGCTAGTTTGAGCAGATGTATTTAATGATCTTTGATGAAAGATCTTCCCTCATCTGGCAATGGAGGTTTGTAGTTACTTTCTCTGCCCTTTGAAGACTTCTTGTCTGTCCAATTGTTGGGATTAGTCCTGTGCTGATTGGATTAATTTTACTGCTTAATCTACCCTGAGGCTAAAACCTCCAGAGGAGGGAAAAACAAAAAACAAAACAAAACAAAACAAAAAACAAAACCCCCCCCCAAAAAACATGGGGGGACAAGAAGGAGCATTTTTGCTGAACTAAGCTCTCCAGCAGTGGGGTTCCCCTGCACTGTAGGCTGTGTTTGATCTGGTTTTCTTTCCTCTTGAAGCCCTGCATTCTCTATCTAGGTATGAGGAAGTCAAGCTGTCTGTGGTCTGGGGTTTGCCTCTCTAAGCCACCATCTTCCGGGCATTTTTGCTGTGTTTTTCTGGTTTTCTCCTCCAGTCACCTCTCCAGTGCCTGTGTTTAACTCCCTGAGTCTGGTGCCAGCAAGGCCCTCTCTCCGGACTGGCGCATCTACCTGCCCTGATATGTCCCTGGCTGCTGGAGACTCCACACAGCACTTGGGGGAGGCATCCTAGGATTCCCCTTCTATACCCTCAGACCCGACAGTTCAAGAATTGAAGCCTTTTTCTTGGTGTACCTCTTTAGTTGTGCTTCAGTAGGGTTCCCCCTGCTGTGTCCTGTTGTTAGATTTGTTCCTCTTTCTTCTTGAAGTGCATTGTTTTCAATCTCGGTATGTAAGGGTGCAGAGGTTTTAAGATTCACTCCATCTAAGCCACCATCTTCCCTGACGAAAAAATTTTATTTAATTAATTGATTTAGAATATTTTTCCATGGTTAAATGATTCATGTTCTTTCCATTCCCTCCTCCTACCCTCCTCCTATAGCCAATGAGCAATTCCACTGGGTTTTACATGTGTCATTGATCAAGACCTATTTCCATATTATTAATATTTGCATTGGGATGATCATTTAAAGTCTATGTCACCAATCATATCCCCATCGACCCATATGATCAAGCAGTTGTTTTTCTTTTGTGTTTCTGCTCCCACAGTTCTTTCTCTGGATGTGAATAGCGTTCTTTCTCATAAGTCCCTCAGAGTTGTCCTGGATCATTGCATTGCTGCTAGTAGAGAAGTCCATTACATTGGATTGTGCCTCAGTGCATCTGTCTCTGTGTATAATGTTCTCCTGGTTCTGCTCCTTTCACTCTGCATCAATTCCTGGAGGTCTTTCCAGTTCACATGGAATTCCTCCAGTTCATTAGTTCTTTTAACACAATAGTATTCCATCACCAGCAGATACCACAATTTGTTCAGCCATTCCCCAATCAAAAGGCATCCCCTCATTTTCCAATTTTTTGCCACCACAAAGAGCGGGGCTATAAATATTTTTGTACAAGTCTTTTTACTTATTATCTCTTTCGGATATAAACCCAGCAGTGCTATGGCTGGATCAAAGGACAGATGGTCTTTTAAAGCCCTTTGGGCATAGTTCCAAATTGCCATCCAGAATGGTTGGATCTACTCACAACTCTACCAGCAATGCAATTAAAACAAATAAAAAAAATTAATGCAATTAATTTTGCCACATACCCTCCAACATTTATTACTTTCCTTTGCTGTCATGTTAGCCAATCTGCTAGGTGTGAGGGGTGGTTACCTCAGAGTTGTTTTTATTTGCATTTCTCTAATTATAAGAGATTTAGAGTACTTTTTCTTGTGCTTATTGATAGTTTTAATAACTTTATCTGAAAATTGCCTATTCATGTCCCTTGCCCATTTATCGATTGGAGAATGGCTTGCTTTTTTGTACAATTGATTTAGCTCCTTATAAATTTGAGTAATTAACCCTTTATCGGAGGTTTTTGTTATATTTTCCCCCAATTTGTTGCTTCCCTTCTGATTTTGATTGCATTTGGTTTTGTTTGTACAAAACCTTTTTAATTTAATGTAATCAAAATTATTTATTTTACATTTTGTAATATTTTCTAACTCTTGCTTGGTCTTAAAATCTTTCCTTTCCCAGAGATCTGACAGGTATACTATTCTATTATATTCACCCAATTTACTTATAATTTCCTTCTTTATATTCAAGCTATTCATCCATTCTGAATTTATCTTGGTGTGTAGGGTTTGAGATGTTGATCTAAACC
Organism: Gracilinanus agilis; assembly: GCF_016433145.1. Taxonomy (NCBI): domain Eukaryota; kingdom Metazoa; phylum Chordata; class Mammalia; order Didelphimorphia; family Didelphidae; genus Gracilinanus; species Gracilinanus agilis. The sequence goes on from NC_058132.1 coordinate 66,201,863, forward strand.
TAATCTATCCCATACTGTTTTCCAATTTTCCCAGCAGTTTTTGTCAAATAGTGGATTTTTGTCCCGAAAGCTGGGCTCTTTGGGTTTATCATACACTGTCTTGCTGAGGTCATTTACCACAAGTCTATTCCACTGATCCTCCCTTCTGTCTCTTAACCAGTACCATATTGTTTTGATGACCGCTGCTATAGTATAGTTCAAGATCTGGTACTGCTAGGACCAACCCCCTCCTTTACATTATTTAAAAATTATTTCCCTTGACATTCTTGATCTTTTGTTCTTCCAAATGAATTTTGTTAAAGTTTTTTTCTAATTCAGTAAAAAAGTTTCTTGGTAGGTATGGCACTAAATAAGTAAATTAATTTGGGTAGGATTGTCATTTTTATTATGTTAGCTCATCTTACAAATGAGCTATTGTTTTTCCAATTGTTTAGATCTAGTTTTAATTGTTTGGAAAGTGTTTTATAGTTGTGTTCATATAATTCCTGTGTTTGCTTTGGCAGATAAGATTCCTAAATATTTTATACTGCCTGGGGTGATTTTAAATGGAATTTCTCTTTCTAACTCTTGCTGCTGTGATGTGTTGGAAATATATAGAAATGCTGATGATTTATGTGGGTTTATTTGTATCCTGCAACTTTGCTAAAGTTGTTGATTACTTCTATTAGTTTCTTAGTTGATTCTCTAGGATTCTTTAAGTAGACCATCATATCATCTGCAAAGAGTGATAACTTGGTCTCAAGGAGGGTTTTAAAGGATGAGGCAGTGCAATGGGAAGAGACAAGAAGAGGCTAATCTTACAGTAGGGAACCATGTGCCAAAGGCCCATATGGGGGATTGTGAGTAGTTCAGGTTGGCCATAATTTAGAGTCTATAGAGAGGAACACTATGGCATATATATGTGTGTGTGTGTGTGTGTGTGTGTGTGTGTGTGTGTGTGTCTGTGTGTGTGTGTATCTATATACAAATAAATGACATAAATATAGCCTATTTAGACTATCACCATGACAAAAGTGGCAAAGAAAGGTGGGAGAGAAAATAGATTTTGATTAACTGAAAAAAAATTTTAAAAAAAAGGAAAGTGGATAGAGTAGGGCTAGATTTTAGATGGCCTTGAGTGTGTGTAAGAAATTTGAATTGCATTCATATTTGGCTTCTTCTATAAAGATAAACCTGTCAGTGTCATGTTTCTGACTCCTGGAATGACGCCCAGGAAAAGAACCATTCCCGAAATAGAAAATGGAGCCAATAATCCTGGGATCCGAGTCTGGGACTATGATCGAGACACTCTACAACTTCAGGTAAAAAGCATGACCCCACCTAACTTAATTTAATTCAGTGCAATGAGCATTTTTTTAAAACTTTACCTCCCATCTTAGAATCAACACTGTGTATTAGTTCCAAGGCAGAAGGTGGCAAT
>NC_058132.1:66203782-66220112 GCF_016433145.1 Gracilinanus agilis
AATCAGAGAATCAGCCTTTGAAGGCTGGAGCTCAGGAGATGCTGACCATCTGAGTTTCATGTCCAGATATGGTGCAAGTATGCATATCCCTCCCCTTTTGGAAAACATCCTTTCCCACAGATCAGATGAGTTTCAGGTGATGGTTATCACTCTTCTCTAAAGGGTATTGTCCTGTCATTTGACTTTGAGACTAATATGGGTTTTCCTAAATGAACTCACCAATCAGCTGTGTAGTTGGGTAACAGTTTCTAAAGAAAGGTCTACATGATGCTAAGTTTTGTCATAGAAGTCATAAACCTTGTTTGGAAATATTCGCTTTTTACTGTCCTAGTATATGTTATATTGAATATCTGGGAGCTTGAAGTTCACTCGGTGATTGACAGGTGAATCAGTTGGGTGTTGGAATCTTCCCAGTGAGGCTTGCAGACACAGGAGACAGCAGTTAGCAACCCTGGCAGAAGTTCTTGGGTCTTTACCTGTCCCTGAGGTTTGAGATTAGTGGATCCTGGTCTTTGGGGAAATTGAGACTTGCAAACTCATCCCTGCAAGCTCCTCTTGTGTTTCCTGTACCATCGTCAACCTGTATCAGACCATCTCTGATTCTACTGCCCTAGATATTAGGAAGTCAATGATCTTAGTCATCTAGGTTTCCCAGGGCCCGGGAGGGATCCAGCGAGTGGGCAGGAGAAGAAGAGGAGGTTGGTAAAAGGGTGGATATCTCAACTGATTAGGCTTAACATCTACTGAAGAAGCTGAAAGTCTTTACAGCGGTTTCCCTTCTCTGGTGTGACCCTGGCCAGTTTGTACCAGAGAGAAGCTATCATCTTGATTCCTTCACTTGCCTGCAGTTAGAGATTCAATACTATCATTTAATTTAGTGTCTCCAATACTTCTATCCCATACCATTATCCTTCTTGCCAAATATATTCAAAGTTTTAAAGTACCTTCCTGAATTAATTATTCAAAGTTTATTTGGGAAGGGAGTCACGCAGTCAGATTACAATGTCACCCAGCTGAAGATCGTAATATCAATTAGCCCCAGGTGGGTCCTAAAGGGATAACATACATTGACCTAAAGGATCCTTCCTGGGCAATTGTTATATAGGAGAGAGGTGTCATCGTGTCCTCTCTCTGTACTCCATCTACATCTACATCTAATAGGAGTATCAGAAAGGCGGGTCCTTTTATTATAACAGCTGCCATGAAGAGAGGTTACTATGAGGAAGTGGGCTGGGGTGTTCTACAACAAAGGCCAATCAACATAGGCACAGAATCCTATTGATGGGGGATGTTCCACTAGAACCTTGAATTTGGGGCCTTAGTGAGATTTTAGCTGCTGCTCTGGTGGGGGCCAGGGCTGACTGTCACCTATGACCATTTGAGGGTTGATCTTGAAAGCAGGGAGATCTAAGTTCAAATCGGACATCATACACTTTCTAACTATGTGACTCTGGGCAAATCACTTATGCACTGTTTGCCTCAATTTCCTTGACTGTAAAATGAGGATCATATTGAGAACCAAATGAGAAAATAATCAGTACCTAGCACATTAGTAGGCCCTGAGTAAATGTTTGTGCCCTTTCCCCATCTAGAACTGGCAAGGGCCTTAAGGTGTCACCTAGTGCCTCCCAGGTGTCATCTGACAGAAGAGGAAACCGAGATGTTGCCAGGTGGTGCCGGGACTTGCCTGTGCAGGTAGCCCAAGTGCAGAAAGTGTAGCAATGCCAGCTGGCGGCTCGGGGACGGGCCACTTGCAAGCCGGCTGGGTCTCCATGGAACTAGGACAAGCCGAAGAGCTGCAGGCTCGCTGAGGCGAAGCCCACTGAGGCCAGCTGTAGCGCGGCCCAAAGCAAGGGGCCCTGAAGGCCATACTGGCCCGTGCGGCCCACACGTCCGCGCCCAGGTCTAGCAAAAAGTCGCCCGTGCCCAACGCCCTTAGCAGAAAGTCGCAGAGCTGGTAGGCCCGAGGGTACCTCAGCTAAAGCCTACTTTCTCCTGCCTCCTCTAGCTCCACTCCCGCTCTCAGTACTGAGTCAGTGAGGGTTATCTCCGCCCCTTCCTTACCGTTCCCTATCCCCTGCGACGCCCCGCCCCTTCTATACCCACCTCTCCTCTTTCCTAGTATACCTTTTCCCTTCTTCCTCTCTTCCCACTTTCTGTCGGGTCCGCCCCCTGCCTCCCTGCCTCCTTTCCTTTTCTAGAGCCCTCCACACACACACACACACCCCACCCCTCGCGTGAGGGCGGACTTGCCATGGGGGACAGGTACAGCCTTCTCGCCTCCGGGGCCTCCTTCAGAGGTCGGAGTCATCTATGTTCCACTCCTTCCCGAAGGAGGCTGGGCTCCCGGGAGCCCCTCCCTTCCCCAGCCAGGTCAGCTGTTGTTTGTTTTGAAGGCTCCACGTGCCTTTATCCGGAACTTTTATTGGAGCAGTCACAGATTTCCCCCTCACAGCAAAGGGCGAATACCTATCCGGGCTCCGCTCCCCACCAAGCGGTATAATAGGGAAAGGAAACACTTTTTGCAGCGCGGTGGGTGTGCAGTTCATCAAGTTCACGGCCTTTGTTGGGTCTTTGGTTCTGAGGCCAGGATGAGTGCCGACACCCAAGCCTTTCATTCAGGCGGATGATTCCTGGAGACCTTGTCCACCAGAGGCCGCCTGGGCTACCGAACCGCCACGTCTACACAGGTGTGACCTTTTAGAATAAGATGTCGTCTAGAACTGCAAGAGACCTCAGAGGTCACTTTCTCCAGATTAAAGTGAATTTGGGAAATGTTTAACAAAATAAATCAAAATGTGACACAGAACACTGCACTTTAAAACGAAGTGAATGTGCAATTAGCAGCAACTCTTACCTACGGATATTAATTAAAGGAAGAAATTAATTAATCCACAGAGTATTCACTGGAAGGAGCAGTTAGGTACCAGAGTGGACACAGTGCCAGCCTGGGGTAAGGAAGACACACAACTCTTCTGAGTTGGAATGAAGCCTCAGACACTTACTAGCTGTGTAATGCTGGGAAACCTGTTGGCCGCAGTTTCCTCATCTGTAAAATGAGCTGGAGCAGGAAATGGCAAAACACTCTAGTATCTTTGCCAAGAAAATAAAATCCAAATGGGGGTTGTGAAAAGTTGGATATGACTGAAAGATGACTGAACAATAAAATTCACTGGAAGATCAGATACTGAAGCTGAAGCTGAAGTACTTTGACGACATGATGAGAAGGCAAGGACTCACTGGGAAAGATCCTGATGTTGAGAAAGACTGAAGGCAAAAGGGACAGCAGAGGATGAGATGGATAGTGTCATAGCAACAACCATGAACTTGGACAGACTCTGAGAGCTAGTGGAGGATAGAAGGGCCTGACATACTATGGTCAATGGGGGTCAAGGGTTCAAGTCCATCCAAGAGTTGGACATGACAGTATGACTACATAACAGTGACTCCCTTTCTATTCAAGTTTGACAACCCTGATCTAGACAAGTCTCTCTTTTGTCATCTGAAAATGATGGATTTTTTGGAGGAGAGGAAGGAGGTACCAGGAGAGGGAGAATTGGGAAAGGCTGCATGTCAGTGAGCCAAGTCAATAAGCATTAATTAAAAACCTACTACAGGGCAGCCAGGTGACTTGGTGGACATTGAATGCTAAGCCTGGAGGGTCCTGGGTTCAAATGTGACCTCAGATATTTCCTAGCTGTGAGACTTTGGGCAAGTCAGCCCCAATTGCCTAGCCCTTACCACTCTTCTGCCTTGGAACTGATAGTATCAATTATAAGACAAAAGGTAAGGCTAAAAAGGAAAAAAAAGATTTACTATATAAACAAGGCAATGTGCCAAGCACTGAGAATACAAAGACCCTGCTCTCAAAGAGCCCATAGTCTAATGAAGGAGACAGCATAACAGCATACAAAATATGAATGTCCAACATATATATGGGATGAATTAGAGATAATCACACTAGAGGGGGGAGGCACTAGAATTAAGAGAATTGGGGAAAGTCATCTTTTTTTTTTTTTTAAACCCTTAACTTCCATCTTGGCTCAAAGGCAGAAGAGTGGTAAGGGTAGGTAATGAGGGTCAAGTGACTTGCCCAGGGTCACACAGCTGAGAAGTATCTGAGGTCAGATTTTAACCTAGGACTTCCTGTCTCTAGGCCTGGCTCTCAATCCACTGAGCTACCCAGCTGCCCCTGGGGAAAGTCATCTTGATGAAGAAATTCAGCCTGAAGGCCAGAAACCCACCCAGCTGTCTCCCTTCTCCAGACAGCCAGGTGGAAATATGACAAGGCTTTCTATTCTGTAACCAAACTGCAGCTTTGTGGCACTTATTGCCCAGACCAAAAGACATGTGATACTATTTACTCAATGCTATAGAATGTGGGACTCCCTTTTTCTGAGTATAAAAATGCCTAAACTACTGTTAGGGTCCAGTTACCTGGAGGCTGGCTCTGGGAGGAAGGGAGAACAGGGGTCTGCATGGTTGAAGTGAAAGCAGATGGGACTAAGGGGCAAGTTGGATACAACTTCCTTTATTGTCAGTCATGCTTACACATATATAGGGGGATTGTGCTAGGCAATTAAGGAACTAGAATAGGGGCATGTGATTCTTCAAAGCAATTAAAGATTACATGATAGGAATTGGGATAAATACATGTTCCATATGGTCAAGGAAATGTCAAACTATTTTGGTCTACATATATCAAAAGATAAATGGGTTATTTTAGTCTTAGTAATTAACAAGACATATAATGATACACTTCAAAGAAGACCCCTTGTCCAAGGAAATACAACTCAAGGTTTTATGGTTATACAGCCTAATTGAGGGACAGTACCAGGAAGCTTCAGCCTAATTAAGGCATTCTTGGGCCTTCCTCACTTAAGGTTATTTTATGTCCTGCCAGTAGTTGGTCTGAGATAAGAATCCGACGTTTTGTGTGCATCATTAAGATTTTGTCCTTGCAGAAATCTTGCCAGCACATCATAACTGCCTCTCTCTGAGACTTCCCTTTCTGGTTTCTTGCCTCAGTGGATCAAGCCCTACCTCAGTGGGCCAAGACTGACTTATGGCTCTGTCAATGCTCATCATCATCAATGCTCAGAGCCCTGTAGGAATATATGATCTCCTCCCTCTGGGTCTGACATAATAAAGTTCTTTCTTTCTTCATTCCAAGTGCCAAAGAAGTTTCCTGCATCAGACAAACTTTCTATAACAGTCTCATAAAGATTTGATCAGATGAAACCCCATCATCATACAGAAAAGGAGCAGGGACCCTGACAGTCCACAAGAGGAGCTGAGCAGCTTGATGCACTTTTCATACTTTGCAAAGTCCACCTCCTTTATGGCACACAAATGCTCTCCCCGGCAGCGCCTGTCACAAGGGCTCAAGTCATAACTGACAGAGTTGAACTGGTAGTATTTCTGTAGGAAAAGGTTATTCTCGGTGATCTTGTCCAACACCTGCTGCATGGAAGCTGCTGAGCCATCCTGGACCTGGAAGGCTTCAGTCAGTTGGTATTCTTTCTCCCACTTTGGGGAGTAAAGGTTGGCATGGGTGAGGTTTAAATAATAAGTCACCATGTCCTGAAGGGACAAGAACAAGAGCAGATCAGCCATCAACTTTTGAAGGACTGAGTAATCAAATACTTCCAGCTCCCTCCTCCTCTTTCTCTTTCATCTCCTCCACTTTCTCCCCCTCAAATGCCTATAGCACTTAATGCATGTTACTTAATGTTGACTCAATGAGTCTCTGACAATAATAACAGCTAACATTTATTTAGAGTTTACTGTGCCAGTCACTGTGTAGAATTTGAAACTGGGACTCTCTCATTCCATGTACCAGCTCTCTGCACCCTCTTGGCCATGCTGCCTCCCAGAAGGGACTGATGATGGTCAAAGTGATTGAGCTTTGATCTGGAGGATCCCCTTTGAGCAGCTGAACAGAGCTGAGCTAGAGGAACCCAGCTGGAAGTCCTTTTAGGAGGGCTCTCTGATCACAAGTGACAGGAAGGACTGGGGGGAGGGGAACAACAGCTTTCAATTGACTTCATTGGTAGGGCTTGCCTCCACTCCATATCCACTCAAACTCTGAGCCTCAATTTTCACACCCATTAAATGGGGATAGTAATAGCACCTACTTCACAAAAGTCACTGTGAGGATCAAATGAGATCATGTATGTACCTATGCACGGTACTTTGCAGACCTTAAATGTTGCAGCATTATCAGCTCCTTTCACAAAAGGCATGAAGAACAGGAGAAACACCACAGAATGGGGAAAAGACACAGGTCTTGATTTGCAATAAAAGGGAAAAGAATGGAGCCTGCACCCTCTAGGCCAAATGACCTTGATATTGAGTCCTAATTTCTCTCCTGAGCTCCAGTTACACATCATAAACTGTCTAGTAGGCATTTCAAGATGGATGCCCCAAAAGGCATCTCAAACTTACCCTGTTCAAAACAAACTCAGTACATCTCCCGATAAACCTTCCTTTTTCAAACTTCCTTTACTGACAATGGCACCACCATTCTTCCAGACACCCAGGGTCAAAACCTCAGGGTCACCCTGGACTCCTTCCTCTCACTCATCTGGCACAGCCAGTCATTTGCCAAATCTTGCTTCTGCTCCTCGACATTTCTTGTATAGGATCCCTTCTCTCTACTCTACATTCAGGATCTCATCACCTTTTGCCTCAACAATTCTAATAGCCTCCCAACTGATCTCCTCCTTTCAAGTTCTTCCCCTCTAATCTATTCTCCACACAGCTGTCAGTCTTTTTTCTTTCTTTCTTTTTTGTTTAAACTCTTACCTTCTGTCCTAGTATCAGTTCTAAGACAGAAGAGTGGCAAGGGTGAGACCATTGGAGTTAAGTGACTGGCCTAGGGTCACATAGCTAGGAAGTTCCTGAGTCCATATGTGAACCAGAACCTCCCATCTCCAGGCCTAGCTCTCTATCCACTGAGCCACCTATAGCAGCCTCTGACCTATACTTTAAAAAAATTACCTTGATGATTCTTTGGATGATGGGCTGGGGCAGGGAGACACAAAGAAGGGAGACCTCCTATTGGGAGGCTCTCACAACCTCTTGTTTCCAGGCCTGGCTCTCAATCCACAGAGCCTCCTAACTGTCCCCAATTACCAGGTTTTGTGGAGTTTTCCTCTACCATATATCTTGCATCCATCCCATTCCCTATGTTCACATGACTACTATCCAAATTCAGGCTCTCATTATCTCTCCTGGATTATTGCAATAGCCTCTTACTTAGTCTCATGCCTCTAATTTCTCTTTTCTCCAACTCATCCTCAGGCTTGTCAAATAGTCTTCCCAAAGCATGGGTCTGCTCATGTCTTTCCCTTGTTCAAAAGCCTTCAGGGGGTCCCTACTGCCTCTAAATGCAAATACCAACTTCTTAGCTTGGAATTTAAAGCCCTTCATAATCTAGCTCCCACCTTCTTCCTACATTCATTACATATTATTCTCTTTCATGCAACCTATATTCAGCCAAATCTCACTATTTGCTGTCCCAAAAACATGGAATTCTACCCTTGGCTTATGTCTCCTGCACAAATTGTCTCCTACACTTGGAATATAATCCTTCCTCTCCCTCTGCCATTTAGAATCCCACATTCAAGACTCAGCTCTTGTGCAACCTCCTATGGAAAGCTCTTCCTGATTCCTCCATATGTGTCCTTTCCCTCCTCTAATGTTCTTATGGTCTGTAAACTTGTCTGTTTACATGGCGCACTCCATAGTAGAAAGGAAGCCCCTAGTGGGCAGGGACTCTTTCTCACTATTGCCTTTGCATCCCAGCACTGAACACCCAACAAGTGTGCCCCCTCTGCCCCTCCAAAAGCAGGTGGTGAACAAATGCTCATTGTAGGGGCAGCTAAATAGATCTGTGGATAGAGTGCCAGGCCTAGAGTTGGAAAGCCTTGGGTTCAAATTTGGCCTCAGAGACTTCCTGCTTGGGTGATCCCAAGCAAATGACTTAATCCTCATTGCTTAGCCATTGCCACCTTCTGCCTTGGAACTAATACACAGTGTTGATTCTAAGANATGGATCTTCGGACATATGATTATACTCTAGTTCAAGGTGCAGGTCTGAGATGTGCCAGAATTGACCTGTTAGAGATAAAAACACTGTTATTGCCAGCCCTCCCTCACTTTTCCATGAATGAATGAATGCCTGTGCATGAATGGTCATTGTCTGTGCATATCCCAGATCTAGTTTTCAACAATTTTTGACCTTGGGCAAATCAATAAAGCTCTCTGGGACTCGTTCTCCTTATCTCCAAAATGAAGATGGGAGGAAAGGCTTAATTTAATATTCTAAAAACTAGAAATCTTCGAAGGTCCCTTATAACTCTAAATTCCATGATTTTATAACATTGGTGTGAGTAACTAGGTGACATCATAGTGCATAGAGTGTCAGACCAGAAGTCAGGAAGACATATCTTCCTGAATTCAAATCTAATCTTGGACAGTTACTAGCTGTAAGACCCTGGGCAAGTCCCTTAACTCTATTTGCCTCCGTTTCATCTGCAAAATGAACTGGAGAAGGAAATGGCAAACTGTCCCAGTATCTTTGCCAAGAAAAACCCAAAAGGAGTCATGAAGAGCTGGACACGTGAATAACAAAAATGATCCTTGGTATTTCAGATGGATGAAGTGAGGGGTTTTGGAGGTGGAAATGGAAAGAGATATGGGCATATTTGTAGGCAATAGGGAAGTAGCTATTAGGAAGTAATTGAAAATAAATGAGAGATGATGATGATGATGACAAGGAAGGTGATAATGATAGCTAGCCTACTATGTGCTAGGCAGTATAATAACCACTTTACAAATGTTATCTCATTTTATCCTCACAACAACCCTAAACAATATGAGGGTGGGAATGATGGGGGGGGGGCAATCTGTTGGAGGAGCAAAAATAGAATGGCATCATTTGTGCAACTACAACTTTTCTCACAGCCTCTGCAGATAATTCCCAAATTTATATGTATTAAGGGGCTGCTGCTCTCTTTATGAATCACATTGGGCTGCTCCCACTGATACCTAAGCTAGAAGTTCTCCCCCTTTTCTCCTTTTAGGAAATCTCTCAGAATCAGAAACAGCCCAGGGAAATTTGTCAAACTCACTTATGGTGCTCTAAACTAGATCAGTAGTTTCCTTTTATCTTTATCAATATTTGCCATATTAGAAATTAAAACACAAAATTTACAAATATTCATTTAATTCATAAAAATAGAAATATGGAAAAAAGGAATCATAGATCTTTTGAACTATTGAGCAAGAAGCATTATTTATTAAACACTTGAGGTTGGTGTCAGGCACAATGCTAAGCCCTCAGGATTCAAAGAAGGCAAAAAATGGTTCCCTTCCTTTAAGAAGCTCACATTCTAATGGAGGAAAGGCAAAGAGAGGGATTTCTAGGAAGAGCCTCTTGCAGAAGATGGTGTTTGATAGGTGGAAGTGAGAAGGGAGAACATTCCAGGCATGGGATAGGCAGCAAAAAGTCACAAAATTGGGAGTGAAAGAATGCAAGAATGTCCTGAAAGACTAGTAATAGAAGCAATGTAAAATTTAAAAAATTCTGAGGTTTCATCTTAGATTCAAATTAGCAAAAAAAAAAAAAAATGATAACAAATCTGGCCTCAGACACTTTCTAGTTGTGTGACGCTGAGCAAGTCACTTAATGGCCATTGTCTAGCCCTGACCATTCTTTTGTCTTGAAACCAAAAACAATATAGATTCTAAGATAGAAGGTAAAGGTTTAAAATAAATGATAAAAGATGAAAAGACTCAGTGTTAGAAGGATTGTATGAAGCTAGGGACACTAGTGACTAGTTGATAGAGCTGAGAAATCAGTACAAGTATTTGGAAAGCATTTCAGATTATTCAAATAAAGTGACTAGAATCTCCATATCCTTTAATCCAGAGATTCTATGACTAGGTTTATACTCCAGGGAGGCCATCAAAAGCTCTTACGTACAGTAATTACAGTACATTAATAGCAACACTTTCTATGGTAGCAAATATTTGGAAACAAAGTATATGCCAATCAAATGGGTAATACTTGAACAAAGTGTGGCACATGAATGTAATGGAATATTACTATGTTGTAAGAAATGATTATTGTAATAACTACTGAGAGGTATGGAAAGATCTACATAAACTGATGCAGAGGGAAGTAAGCAAAGCCAAGAAAACAATGTACACAATGACTACAACAATGTAAATGGACAGAACAACCACACACACAAAATCAAAAGTGAATGTTGGAGAATCATAAAGGACAAGCATTGTTAAAAAGAAGAGATATGAGAAAGCACTTCTACCCACCCCTGTGCCGAGATGAGATGTTCACTAGGAAAAATAAACACTGTTGGAAGCTCATTAGTTATGCTTCGGCACCTTGAATCTGAGGTGGCTTTTCTGAGTGACCACATGAATTGTTGCTTACTTCAAAAATTGTACCTTGACTGACCATGTTTGTCCCCTCCTATCACCACTGCACGGAGTTGTTCTGGGAAAGGGGGTGACTAGGAGCCCTAAAAGAAAGAACTTTGAGTCATGAGACCTGAGCCTAGTCTGGGCTCCAACACTAACTTATCTGGGTAACTTTGGGTGAATGATGGCCTCCCGCTGGGCTCAGTAATCAGTTAACAACCTGTATAAAGTGTTTAATAGGTGCCAGGCACCAAGCTAAGTAAGAGCAAGGGACCCAAAGAAGCAAAAACTGCCTTCAAGTAGCTCATATTCTAATGGAGGAGAAAAATGCAAACAACTATGTTCTCTCTCTCTCTCTCTCTCTCTCTCTCTCTTTCGTGTGTGTGTGTGTGTGTGTTTGTGTATGTATCCACGAGCCATGCATGCAGGCAGTTAGATGGCGCAGAAAATAGAGTGCTGAGCCTGGAGTCAAAGAGCTCTGAGTTGAAACCCAGCCTCAGACACTTATTAGCTGTGTGACCCTGGGCAAGTCACTTAACCCTCATTTTCCTCAGTTCCTCATCTGTAAAATGGGGGCACAGTGGATAATGAAATGACAAAGCACTCCAGTGGTTTTGCTAAGAAAAGCTCACAGACAAAGCTTATAGGGTCATGCAGAGTTGGACAAAACTGAACAACTAAACAATGATAAAAATTTATATCTATGTAACATAAAACTGTGGAGACGGATAGGACATATGCTACAAAATCTGGAAGACAACGTTGCCAGACAAGCTTGAGCTGGAACCCTCCAGGGAGGAGGAAAGTCAGAAGGCCAAAACAGACCTGGCGAAGATCTGCCGAAAATGAAACAAAGACCGTTGGAATGACATGGGCCCAGCTGGGGGAAGTTGCCCAGAACAGAGTCCGTTGGCGTGAGATGGTTGCGGTCCTATGCTCCTAGGGAGTCAACAGGAATAACTAACATAAAACTTACTCTATACATATATCTATATCTATTTATCTATAAATACTTTTCACCCATAGACATTACCTTCCATCGAAAAGACCCTTAACTTCTTTCTTTGTATCAATTATAAGACAGAAGAATGGTAAGGGTGAGGCAATCAGGGTCTGAAGCCAAATTTGAACCCAGGACCTCTTGACTCCAGACCCAGTGCTCTATTCACTTTGCTACCTAGCTACCTCATTTACTCTTTCTAGATGGATAGAAAGATAGATAGCTAGATCTAGAAACAGATCTATTTATAGACTTATCTTTAAAGTTTAATATTTGATACTAATATTTACTCTATATCTACATAGATTGACCTAGAAAGATTGGAAATGGAAGGATAGAAGGTAATCTCTTGGTAAATCACAAGCAGTAAGTAGAGGAAGAAAGAGGCAAAGGTCTTCTGCCCAAGGTGGGATTTGATCCAAGTCTTGAAGAAAGCCAAGGAGCCAGAAAGTAGAGGTGAAGAGAGAAAGTATTGCAGGCATGGAATGCTGGAAACCAGCCAGCAGTTTCCAGTTATCTTGAGAGGTATGATGGTTTAGCTGAGAGGGAGGAAGAGACAGTTGGAGACACAGTAGATTTCCAGAAGCTGTTCTCTCAGACTTCCTGTGAATCTTTATTTTTATAACTTTCTTTCACAGTCACACAAATGCTGGGAAAATTTACATTTCAAACCCAAAACATAGAAGAACTCCAGGTTATACTGCTTAAGCTGGCACGCCTGGTAAATTTCTACAAAATTCTACATATAGATTACACTGAGACTAAACGTGCCTCAAGGCTAACAAAACTCAACTTTATCTAAGTTTTATTTTTATAAAAAGAACCTTCAACATATTTCAAAAGTGGATTAGAGTGTGAGAACCCCCAAATTCAGGTGGACAGGTCTAACATGGGAAAGTAGTAAAGTGTGAGAATGTTTCATAGGGTTAAATTCAGCATTAGAAAATAAAGTGAGAGTGTATTACGTTTTGATTTTACCATACTGTGTCCTTCCTACCCTTGAGGCAGAGAGAGAGAAAAGTTTAAAGCAGCTTCAAGGGTATGAACTATTAACTCATTTAATGCTGGTTTATTATAGAGTATTAAGGAGAATTCTATAATGGATCTCTATAAAGAAATTTTATATCTATACTACAAAACTTGTGGCTATCCTAAAAATATAGATTATAGTAATTTCAAAAATAAAAAGTATTAATCAGAAGAGAGTCACATGGAGGGTATCCATCCATCCTGTGGCCTGATTTTCAGACAACAGGGATCAATGTAAGGCTTTGCCATTTACATTGACCAGCTGGACCCTGATAGAGACCCTTATTTCTCTGAGGGGCTCCCGGCAATGGGACAGTGAGAGAAGAGAAAGAATTGGACTGTTGTATGTAAGAAATATCAAGAAGATCAATGTAGCTGAATCAGAGAGTATGTAGAGGGGAGCAAAGTGTAAGAAGTCTGGGAAGACAGGAAGGGTCAAGGTCCTTCCATCTCTAACCTATTAATCTCTCAATCTAAGTCTTCTTCACATGGCCCTGAGTATGCTGCTAAGGTGCCAGAGAAACACAAAGGGACATAATATCTCTACAGAAAACAGGGATTTAGAGAACAATTTTTGAGGTGATATGTAGGAGCTAAGTGGAGCAGCTAGGTGGCACCATGGATAGAATGTTAAGTCTGAAGTCATGACTTCAAATGTGACCTCAGAAACTTATTAGCTGTGCCATCTTGGGTAAGTCATTTAATCCTGTTTGCTTCAGTTTCCTCATCTGCAAAATGAGCTGGAGAAGAAAATGGCAAACCCCTGCGGTATCTTTGCCAGGAAAATACCACATGGCATCAGAGTCAGATACATCTGGACAATAGCAGAAGCTGAAAGAGTGAGAAAAGAGCAATGATCCAATTTTTTCTTCAGTAACTTTATTATTATTTTTTAACCCTTAACTTCTGTGTATTGGCTCCTAGGCGGAAGAATAGTAAGGGTGGGCAATGGGGGTCAAGTGACCTGCCCAGGGCCACACAGCTGGGAAGTGTCTGAGGCTGGATCCGAACCTAGGACCTCCTGCCTCTAGGCCTGCCCCACAATCCACTGAGCTACCCAGCTGCCCCCTCTTCAGCAACTTTAATTCTGCTTCACTGCACCTGGGCAGGTACGAACTATGGTGGAAGACTTTTCTTGGCCAAATTCTCTTCTCTCTTCTTCCTTATTCCTCACACTCACCCAAAGGCATAAGAGTAGAAAAAATCATGGTTATGTTTAATAGCTGGAAAACCTATTCTGGTTCCTTTTTTCTATCCCAAATTCTATTTTTATACAAATATATATATAAATTGTATGAAAGGTGGGCAATGAATGGCTCTATCCCAGTTTTGGCCACTAGCCACAGGGGAAAATTCCACTATTTTTGAAAAGACTTCTGAGCTCATCCAACTCAGCTTAATTATTTTACAGATTAGGAAACTGAGGGTTAGAGTAAGATATTATGGGTACATAGTCACAGAGTTACTTATAAGACTATATAGAATTAGTTCCCAGGCCTCTTGACATCAGATTCTATGTTCTTTCCATTCTATTATTCCTATTCCATTATTGTTATTATATCCAATTATTCCTGTTCTTTATTTTCTCTTGGGTATGGAAACCATTGGGATGTTTTTCCATCATTCATGCTGTATGACCCTAGATCAGTGATGACAAATCTATGGCACATATCCCAAAGATGGCACACGGGGCGCTCTCTATGCTCATTTGGCCACCCTCTCCCCGCTCACCTCTGGAGTTCATTAATAGAAAGGCAGAGGGACTTGGGTGGAACTGTTCTCTTCTCCCTCTCCACTGCACCTGATGACATTTTTTCATATCCCCTGCCCCTCTGCCAACCAGCCCAATGGGAGCACACTGCGGGAAGGTAAGCAGTTTATAGGTGGCAGAGCTGAAGGGGAGTAGAGTGCTTGGGCTACTCCCCTCACCCTCTCTACACACTCTCTGAGGCCAATCCTCACTTTACCCACCCCTCTGCCCAGTAGCCCAATAGGAGCGCTTCCTCCCTCTGCTGTATGGGGTAAGGAGGGGGCAGAGCCAGTCCCGGGCTTGGCATGCAGTCTTTGGTGGAGCCTGGCAGAGCATTTGGTCCTGGGGGGGTGGGGTCGTAGTGGGGCTCTATCTCTAAAAGGTGTGCTATCACTGCCCTAGAGTCAGCCTGGTGGTAAAGCAGCCGTATAGAAAGGAAGTTCTAAGTTAAAATGTGACTTTAGATATTAGCTGTGTAAATAATGAGCAAGTCACTTCACCTCTATCTGCCTCAGTTTTCTGATCTGTCAAAGGGGAAAATAATACCACTGACTTCCCAAGGTTGTTGTGAGGATCAAATAAGATAATATTTGTAAAAGCCTTTGGCAAATCTTAAAGCACTATATCAATGCTCCTCTTATTATAATATCAGGCATGTGTTGGTTAGTTGTGGCTTTTTTAAACCTAGTATCAATTCTAAGACAGAAGGGTATGGACTAGGCAATTGGGATTAAATGATTTTCCCAGGGTCAAACAGCTAAGAAGTGTCTGAAGTCAAATCTGAACCCAGAACCTCCCAACTCCAAGACTGGCACTCTATCCACTGTGCTACCTAGTTGTCCCCTGTGTTGATTAGTTTTGCTGAACTGTTTTTTTCCTGATGTTTTTATTTTTTGTTGTAAGAGATGGTTCCCTAAAAGTGAAAAGGAGAATATACTGGAAAATGTAGGTGTTATAAAAACAAAAGATATCAAATAAAATAAAATTAGAGGATTAGACTGGATCAGGGGTTCTTAATTTGGGGATTATGAACTTGTTTGATTCTTAGAAAAAAACTTGATAACTATATTTCAATAAATTTAATTTCCATGACACAAAACAGTTTAAGGACTCTAAGGCTCCTTCTAGTTCAAACACTCTATACTAGCATTACTCCAACTTTTGTTCTCAGGATCCCCTTACATTATTAAAAATTATTGAGGAACCCAAATATGGATTATATTTATTGATATTTGCTGTATTTGAAATTTAAATGGATAAATTTAAAAATATTTATTCATTCATTTAAAAGCAAAAATAACAAACTTATTACATGTTAATATGCATTTAACAGAAAAATAACCATCTTTTCTGAAACAAAAACAATTGTGAGAAGAGTGACATTGCTTTATGTCTTGCTTAGTGGAAGACAGCTAGATTCCCCTATTTGTTTCTGTATTCAGTCTGTTGTGACATATTCTTTTGGTTGAAGCAAATGACTATCCCTTCTCACACAAATATGTCGTTGGAAAAATGAGGAGTATTTTACTAGGCAAATAATATCTTTGAATTATTATGAAAATAATTTTAACCTTATAGGCCTCCTGAAAGGGTCTCAGAGACCCCTGGGAGTATGGAGGGATTCTTGGGAGAATCATTGATCCATAAATTAAGCTGTCAATTAGGTTTAAAGTCAGAAAGCTCCACAAACAACCTTTCCTTTGGCCTTTTGTAACTTAACAGAACACATTTCCCACCTGCATCCTGCCTCTTTAAACATGATGGCATTTTAACTCACAATCTCTCTTTCCTTTCTTTCTGTTCTCAGTAGCAAAGATCTGATTTGTGCTCATTTTTTCAAACTCAACAGCTGTCTTCTTGTTCTCTAGTCTTCAGAACCACAGACACCACCACCAACCAACCTTCCTTTTCTCTCCAGGCTCTGTGAGCCATCAGTTCCAGATCCTTGCTCATGACTCCAAAAGATTCATAATTTCTTTTTCTATGTGAATAGTATTCCCTTTATTGATATAAACCATCATGCCTCTTTACTCCAGCACATGGTTTCATGAGTTGCTGTGGCCAAAACCCCCCAAACATTCATTACCTGCTGGGCAGGTGAT
>NC_058132.1:66220612-66246376 GCF_016433145.1 Gracilinanus agilis
AAGATCCATTGCAAGTATGTCCATCAGCAGGTTCCCAATCAGTGTCCAATGCAGGTGTGTGGGGAGATTACCTTTGTGATGCTCCCTGGATGCTCATCAACTCTTCCCTTTATGCCATGAAGGCCATCTTGCCTAAGCCGGACTTCATTCTCTTGACTGGGTGAGAACCTTTTCCTCAACAGAAACGCTGAACTCATCATCTTAGTTTGGAATTTTGGCAACAAAGTCAAAGCATGTTAGAGTTGGAAGGATCTTTTGTGCTTGTCTGGTCTGGATATCTCAGCTTTAATTCAATGAAGCACTTACTCACTTAGTACCTTCCAGTCCATCAATCAATCAGTATTTATCAGCATCTACTCTGTACCAGGCACTGTACTAAGCCCTGGGGATGCAAAACAGATAAAAGGCAATCCTTGTTCTCTTGGAGCTTATAATCGAATGGGGGAGACAACATGCAAACATATATGTAAAGCAATCTATATACAAGATAAATAGGAAATAATTAGAAGAGAGAAGGGACTGAAATTAAGAGGGGTTGGAGAGGATTCCTGTCAGAGGTGGGATTTTAGTTGGGACTTCAAGGAAGCCAGAGGGGTCAGTAGTCAGAGTAGAGGAAGGAAGACATTCCAAACATGAGAGAGAGCCAGAGAAAAGTCCCAGAACCAGCCCAGAAATGGAGGGTGTTGTTTATGGAACAGCCAAGTGGCTAGTGTCACTGGATCAAAGAATATGGGCTGGGGAGGAAGGATAGGAAGATTGGAAGGTGGGGGGTGAGGTACAGAAGGGAAGGGAAGACAAAGGAAGGGAATAGGTATTAAGTGACTTCCCTATGCCAGCACTGTGCTAAGTCCTTTATAAATATTATCTCATTTGGTCCTTACAACAACCATGGGAGGTAGGTGCTATTATTATTCCCATTTTATAGATGAGGAAAGAGAGAGACTTTCCTGGGTCACACAGCCATTGAGTATCTGAGGTTGGATTTGAAATCAGGTCTTCCCAGTCCAGGCCCAGCCAAAGAGCTTATAGTCTAATAGGAGGATTGAATTAACTGCACATTCTAACTCCATTTATGCTTATGGTAATTATTAGGGTTAGCCCTTAGATGTTAAATACATATATGCTCAGCATAGACTCAGAGTTTCTAAATTCTCTCTGGCAATACATAAAGTTTTCCTAAGGTTTTTGTAGTTGCCAGTTACTTCAGGAGGTTTACATGTCAAATATAGCAGAAGGGGAAAAATTATATTGATAGATTGGTGCAGGAATTAATCTAGCAAATGATTATTTTTAAATAGAGAATGAGGTCTTTTTGCTGTTGTTGGTTAGTCATTTCAGTTGTGTCCAACTCTTCATGACCCCATTTGGTTTTTTTTGGCAGAGATACTGGAAGGGTTTGCCATTTCCTTCTTCAGCTCATTTTTCAGATGAGGAAACTAAGGCAAACATGGCGAAGTGACTTGCCCAGGGTCACCTAGCCAATAAGTCTCTGAAGCCAGATTTGAACTCTGGTCTTACTGACTCCTGGCCTGGCACTCTATTCACTGTGCCACCTAGATGCCATAGAGTTGCGTTAATTACTGGAAGTTTCAGGTAAAGAAAGTCTCAGTGGGCTATATGATTTTTCTTACAAATAAAATGGTTGTACTGGAGCCAAATTTCAAAACTCTTATTTTAATTTTATGCATTTAAAATCCTTGTTCTGAAAAGATGTCCTGGGCCTCACCAGATTGTGGCCAGAGAGTCTGGCACACTAAAAAGTTTAAGAAATCTCAATCTCTGTGATTGCTGCTCCATGATTCTGTGGAAGATGTTATAGTTCTGAAGCCAGAGGAAACCCCTAGAGATAATTATCTTACACCATTTTAAGAAGATGATACTGAGGCCCTGAGATGCAATTGATTCAAACTTAAACAATGAGCCTCAGAGTCAGGACTAGAACCCAGCTCTCCTGATCCTCTCTGGCCCCACACTGGACCTGGGGAGTCTTTTTTTTTTTTTTTAAGATTTAAATATTTTATTTTTTTAGAAAAATTTTCCATGGTTACATGATTCTTGTTTTTACTTTCCCTTTTGCCCCCTCTTCCCCCCCCCCCATATCCAACACACATTTCCACTGGTTATAACATATGTGATCAATCAAGACTTATATATTATTGATAGTGGCATTGGTGTGGTCGTTTCAAGTCTACATCCCCAATCATGTCCACATCAACCCATGTGTTGAAGTGGTTGTTTTTCTTCTGTGTTTCCTCTCCTGCAGTCCTTCCTCTGAATGTGGGTAGCGTTCTTTACCATAAATCCCTCAGAATTGTCCTGGGTCATTGTATTGCTGCTAGTACAGAAGTCCATTACATTAGATTTTACCACAGTGCATCAGTCTCTGTGTACAATGTTCTTCTGGCTCTGCTCCCTTCACTCTGCATCAGTTCCTGGAGGTCTTTCCAGTTCACTTGGAATTCCTCCAGTTTATTATTCCTTTGAGCACAATAGTATTCCATCACCAGCAGATACCACAATTTGTTCAGCCATTCCCCAATTGAAGGGCATACCCTCATTTTCCAGTTTTTTGCCACCACAAAAAGCATGGCTATAAGTATTTTTGTAAAAGTCTATTTATCTATGATCTCCTTGGGGTATAAACCCAGCAATGCTATGGCTGGATCGAAGGGCAGGCAGTCTTTTTTTTTTTTTTTTTTTTTAAACCCTTAACTTTGGTGTATTGTCTCATAGGTGGAAGAGTGGTAAGGGTGGGCAATGGGGGTCAAGTGACTTGCCCAGGGTCACACAGCTGGGAAGTGGCTGAGGCCGGATTTGAACCTAGGACCTCCTGTCTCTAGGCCTGACTCTCAATCCACTGAGCTACCCAGCTGCCCCCCGGGCAGGCAGTCTTTTAGAGCTCTTTGGGCATAGTTCCAAATTGCCATTCAGAATGGTTGGATCAGTTCACGACTCCACCAGCAATGCATTAATGTCCCAATTTTGCCACATCCTGGGAAGTCTTTTTTGACAATAGAATCAGATTCTAGAAAGTAAAGATCTCATTTCTGTAAGAGGGAGATTTTAGGTATTTATAGATATGTATTTAAAATGTGGTCGCTAGGAATCAACAATTCAGATTGATTCCATAATTAAAATAGACCCAAGTCAGGATCAGCTTCAAGGTAGTTTATTTACAATTAGGAAGGTAAAAGGTAGGTAAATAGAGAGAGGGAGAGGCCAGTCCAGGCCTGGATGGAGAGAGAGGGTTAAAAGACTAATTAAACTAGGCTACAAGCCACAAGACCTTAGAAATCAGATAGGCTAGAGCCTACTTAAGGCAGAGTTTGGAACCGCCAAGGTAGGCCAAGGAAGTCAGCCTAACTTACCCACGTGACAATTCAGAGTAGAAGCATTCTGAGGTCTCAGCGGAGCACCTTCAGCACCAAGTCCAAAGCCGGAACTTTTTTACCAGGTTGTAACCCACATATTTATAGAGATAGTGTCTCTCATCATTTCCTGTGGGCCACCTCTAATTCAAGTGGACCAATGGTAGCCTCTACACTGATTTGGACTGCCCAAAGGGCAGTCCCTTGTTCTTGATTTGATACTTATTGTCAGGTGGGATTAACTATCTCCCCTCCCCTTTGAGGGAGGTGGGAATGATATAATCTAGATGCCTAGGGTAAGTAGATTTTTGACTATGAATGGGCTAGAGTTAATTTCATTTACACATTTCACATATGCATTTGGAATTTGGGGGTCTCTAGGGGATAATGAAATTGTCATGGATTCTTGTATCCTAGTCATCAAATGTCGTCCTTTGATTTTGTCTTATTAAATGTTTAGGTAGGAGACTTCCTCATATTGTCTGATGCCAATACAAACTTGGAGGTATGTGTTCAGATTGATAGGACAGCTCCCTGTCCTCTGGTCTGCCAGGTGTACCCAACAGTTCTGAGGTGGACTTGAGAAACTAGATTAGTTTTAGGGTATAGAGTAAAAAAATTCCCTCCTATCCCAGTGAATATGGTTTTCACCTAACTACCCCCAAATCCTAGGATTCTACAGGATAAGAATGGTATGTCCTGGAAGTTTTCTCCTCTGAATCAATGGACCCTAGTTGAGTTTATATTGGCTTTGTCCCAACTACAGTATTTCCACTATAGTGGTCCACCCAATTTGTTATCTCAGGCCTTCCATCCTTCCCATGGAAATGTCTGCCTCTCTCTGGTCTTACATTCTACACTGGTGACTTTGCAGTGACTACACACCTCATGTCCTTAACAAGGGCGGGACAGAAGAAGCAGTATTGAACATAGTGAAACGCTTGACGGACCTCCTTCTATTAGTATTCCCAGGTATGATTCAACCAATTAATGAAGAATTTCTTATTGAAGACAGGGTTTGTTTTGCACCCCTGCTGTATGTTTCATAGATCTGTGATTTCATTAAAGTGGGCACCTCTTCCACCTATGCCCATGCACTCTCTCCATGCCTCAGGAGGACATTTTTATGGCATCCTGTGACCAAAAAGAAAGGTGGCCAGTCTTTTGCTAGGCTGAACTATAGACCTTAGGTTCCCACTTCTTCTCTAGCATGTCCTTGAGGCTATGTTAAAATGTGAGGAATTTATAAGGTTTCTACATTATTGAAATAGCCTTGAAGAGCCTGGCATCTCCTTGTGCCATGTTGAGGCATAGGAAGAAGCCTCTGTGCGTTACAGAAGAATTGGATGAAACATTCTTTCCCACAATCAATCAATCAATCAATCAATCAGCAAGATTATACCTGTGTCAAGCATATTCTAAGTGTTAGAAATAGCAAGATAAAAGTGAAACAGCCCCAATCTTCAAGGAGCTTATGGAAGAGACAAGCTGCCGTATAAAAGATAACACAAAAAATCCATGCAGACTAGAGGGTTGGTAATTTTAAAAGGGATGGCACTAGGGGCAGCTAGGTGGCTCAGTAGATAGAGGGCCAGGCCTGGAGATGGGAAGTCCTGGGTTCAAATTTGGCCTCAGACACTTCCTATCTGGGTGACCTTGGGCAAATTATTTAACCCCAATTGCCCAGCCCTTACTACTCTTCTACCTTGGAACCAATCCTTAGGATCCATTCTAAGGCAGAAAGTAAGGGTTAAAAAAAAAGGAGGGGTGGTACTAACAGCTCAGATTGCAGAAAGTGAGAGTTTAAGAGGGTTGGGGAATGAAAGGAAAAGGAATAAGTATTTATATAGAGACTGCTATTTTCCAGATGCTTTACAAATGTTACCTCATTTGAATTTCACAGCAAATCTGTGAGGCAAATGTTAATATTATCCACATTTTACAGTTAAAGAAACTGAGGCAAATAAAGGGGTTTTGTGGGGAGGGGGCAGTTTAAGTAACTTGCCCAGGTTTACACAGCCAGTAAGAGTTTGAAGTTGGATTTGAACTCTTGATTCCAGCTCTAATGTTCTATCCATTGGTATAGATGGAAGTGTCAGGGAGCTTAGTTGAGAAAGGAAGGTTTGTTTTTAAGAACAAGGAACATTTGGATGTTCTGTAGACAGCAGAGAAGGAGCTGGTGGTAAAGGAAAGATTGAAGATATTGGGAAGACAGTGAGGAGGAGGAGGATGAAAATAAGCTGGAGAAGACAGAAGGGAATAGAAAGTCAAAGGTACACACTTGACAAAAAGAAGGATTGCCTTTCCATCAGAGAAGTGTCTGGAGAGGGCAATTGTGGGAGATAATGCCAGAAGGATGTGAGATGAGAGGATGGGAGAAAGGGAGTTTTCCAATGGTCTTTCTTTGATTGAAGTTTGAGGTAAGAAACTCAGCAAAGAATGTTTGGCGACAGTAGAGCCTCTGCCTCTGATTAGAACTCTACCTCTACCATCTTACTTTTGAGGAATTCAGAACATTTCTGGTTTTCAGCGATTATTATAATCATTCTTGAAATAGAGGGACAAAGGGACCAACTTTTTTTGTGTTTTTCAGGCAGTGGGAATGTTGAAACTATGACCAGAACTCAGATCTTCTGATGTGTCTTTTCCTATCATTTCTGTTGTTCACTCCTAGGGATCAATGACAATCTCTTATTACAAGATAATAACTTTGATGTTCCAACCAGACTAAATTGCTTGGCTTTCCTTCTCCAGCCTACATGCACTCTTTGTTTCAAGCAAATTGGCCTGTTTTCTGCTCCTCATACATGAAATTCCAACTTCCAACTCTGCCTTTTCACAGGCCCCTCAACTCCCAAACCTAGAATGTGCTCCTTCCTGATTCCCACCTTTTAGAATCCTTTATACCCCTTGTTTGAAGGCTGAGCTCACATACAATCTCCTCTGGGAAGTCTTTAGTTATTTTAGTCCTTAGTTACCCCTTCCTCTGTATTTATTATGTAGAAAATGATCTCTATTTGCAGACAAACATAATAGGATATTTACAAAACTCCAGAGCATAAGCAACAAAATTGAGATAATTGCCAGCTCTGAGCTTGTTAGGATCCAAATGCTGAACTGAATGAATCAATAAGGCAGGGCCAGACTGGGCAACTTCACACAGCTCTGATTATATTAAGGCACAGTGTTGCCAATATATAGGAAGATTTTGTTGAGCTATCATGATCATACATCATGGTATACACAATTAAGGGAAACGTCATGCCATAATGGTATACATAATTCAGGGAATTGCCATGCTACAAAATATCTTTTGTTTATGGGGAGTCAGCAACTTAAAGATCTTTGGTGCCTCCAGAATTCTAAAAACATTTCTCAAGGGCCAGAAGTTCCTATCAGATAAGTGCCTCTGGCTTATGTAAACAGGATCTGCAGAAGCTTCTTTTCTGAAAATTTCCTTATGGCTCCTTTCCCAGTGGATCAAACTGACCCAGATCCTAACATCTCCCTCCTTTATTTTATAATCAGCAGCTGAATCTCTTGGGTTTGGAACAAATAAAATGTACATAAAATCAAGAGGTTCTGATGTACAAGTCAGAAAGGGTCCCTATAATTCCCTGCACAGTTCACAAAAACCCAGAAGTCAAAGCAAGAGTTTGCTTAATATAGAGAGCCAGCTCTATATACTGACAGGGTTTTGAATGGCCTAAAATGGCATTGGATGTTAAGGTGAAAGAGATTGGGAGCAATGGCCAATGGTTAGCTCTGAGTTACTCCAATTTGCCATGGAGTCACAAGTTTAATATTTACTTAATTCACACAAAGAAACTTTGCAGTTGCGCAGAAATGACAAAATAGGTCATTTCAAAGCACAAAAGAGCCTTAGTGGCTTCAAGGTAAAGATAATCCCGGAATAGAACAAGATCCAAGGCTGAATTTTAGCTGCCTTATTATCAGAAAGCTAATTCTGGGAATAGTTACTATATTCTAAAGATATCCTAAATGAATTGAGTCTTGAACTTTATTGGGAGGACTTCACCTGGATGGTTGAAGTCTTGTCTAACTTTGTCTAATTTTGACCTTGGCTGCCTAGAAACAATTTCAAAGGCCAGGCAGCTTAATTTTCTGCTTTTCTATCTTGGAGAGAAACTGTTAGCCTCTTAACTGTTAGTTTGCTAAGAACTTAAACTTTTTCAATAAAACTGTAATGCTTTCCAATAAGAAAAGGTGTGGATCATAAAAGGAATCGAAGAGAGGAGTTTCAGATTTTTATCTTATATAGCCCATCCTGTCTGGCTCTGACTTGCAGAATAGAAAGGTCAATGCATGGCCTTGCCAAACTGCATTGATCTTTTGATGGGGTTCAGATAAAATATCTATTACAGACTATTTCTCTCAATGACTTCCAATTATAAAATGAGCCTCCAGGAGGAGTCAATTTGTTTCAGATTAACCAACCTACTGGTACAACAGCTTTTGTGTGTGTGTGTGTGTTAGGAACACCTGAGTTTTTATTTTATTTTATTTAATAATAATTTTTAATTTTTAGAAAAGTTATCATGGTTACAAGATTCATGTTCTTATTTTCCCCTTCNACATTTTTTTTTTTAAAATTTTTTATTTTTTAGAAAAATTTTCCATGGTTACATGATTCATGTTCTTATTTTCCCCTTCACCCCCCCCCCCGGCCTCCCCCCCCCAAGCTGATGCTCATTTCCACTGGTTTTAGCATGTGTCATCAATCAAGACTTATTTCCAAATTGTTGATAGTTGCATTGGTGTGTTAGATTCGAGTCTACATCCCCAGTCATGTCTGCCTTAACCCATGTGTTCAAGCAATTGCTTTTCTTCTGTGTTTCCTCTCCTGTAGTTCTTCCTCTGAATGTGAGTAGGGTTCTTTTCCATAAGTCCCTCAGAATCGTTATGGATCATTGCATACCTGCTAGTACAGAAGTCCATTACATTCTATTTTACCACAGTGTATTGGTCTCTGTGTACAATGTTCTTCTGGCTCTGCTCCTTTTGCTCTGCATCAATTCCTGGAGGTCTTTCCAGTTCACATGGAATTCCTCCAGTTTATTATTCCTTTGAGCACAATAGTATTCCATCACCAGCATATACCACAATTTGTTCAGCCATTCCCCAATAGAAGGGCATACCCTCATTTTCCAGTTTTTTTGCCACCACAAAAAGCATGACTGTAAATATTTTCATACAAGTCTATTTATCTACGATCTCTTTGGGGTACAAACCCAACAATTATATGGCTGGATCAAAGGGCAGGCAATCTTTTATAGCCCTTTGAGCGTAGCTCCAAATTGCCATTCAGAATGTTTGGATCAGTTCACAACTCTACCAGCAATGCATTAATGTCCCAATTTGGCCACATCACCTCCAACACTCATTACTCTCTCCTACTATCATTTTAGCCAATCTGCTAAGTGTGAGATGATACCTCAGCATTGTTTTGATTTGCATTTTTCTAATTATTAGAGATTTAGAACACTTTCTAATGTGCTTATTGATAGTTTTGATTTCTTTATCTGAAAATTGCCTATTCATGTCCCTTGCCCATTTATTGATTAGGGAATGGCTTGATTTTTTATACAATTGATTTAACTCCTTGTATATTTGAGTAATTAGATCCCTGTCCGAGTTTTTTGTTATAAAGATTTTTTTCCCCATTTTGTTGTTTCCCTTCTGATTTTGGTTACTACAGCTTTTCAGGGCTTAGGTTACCAGGACTAAACACAAAGGCTGCCTCAGCCTGGATTGATCATGTAGGGAATCCAGATAACAGGCCCTATCCACAAACCTATTTCTTTGATTGACCTTCCACAGCTTAAGTTCCTGGGTTTTGGGGAGCAGCTGTCCACCTTGAATCTCATCTGCTTCAGCCCATCCAATGGGTGGTTCAATACCTAGTGATTTGGAGTCAAATCAGCTCTCCAGGGTCCACTCATCTATTTACTGGACTTTTCTTCACTCTGGGGTTGTAGACCTATAACTTTAAGCAAATTAAGAGTGGGTAGTATAGAGTTCTGTTTAAATGGATTATAAAGTTTCTTATTCCAATCTTTTATCTAAATTCAGTCCCACATTGGGACCTGAGCATTGGGTACGTAACATTTCTTATTTTTCCTGGTTTAACATGATAATGTACCTGGGAGAAGAACTCAATTTCTTCATAATTCCCCCTTTTTATTTATTTTGTTTATCCTAAAAACTTCAAAATTCAGATTGTACTTTTATTTAAAACTAGTTTTACCTATTCTTGTGGAATCTCAACTGTATATCATCAAAATCTCACCAGGGGGCAGCTGGGTAGCTCAGTGGAGTGAGAGTCAGGCCTAGAGACAGGAGGTCCTGGGTTCAAACCCGGCCTCAGCCACTTCCCAGCTGGGTGGCCCTGGGCGGGTCACTTGACCCCCATTGCCCACCCTTGCCAGTCTTCCACCTATGAGACAATACACCGAAAGTACAAGGGTTAAAAAAAAAAATCTCACCTGTCTAGAGTCATCACTTAAGCAGTTCTGATATTCCTCTACTAGTCAGCTTTTCTTCATTTAAAAAATGGAAATTCTTACTTTATAACTTGCATTCTTTGCTAATTGTGATTTTGCCACAGAAAAAAGGCAGGGGTGTAAGACCTTTAACTGTCTTCACAGTTCTTTCAATGACACAGATTGAGTGGGTCAGTACTCTCTGCCTTCATAACTGTTTCACTCAGGGACCATCAGAATTCCAGTTTGGAAAAGGCCTCATCTGGGCTGAGGCCCAAATTGCCTTTTTCAACCATTCACTTCTCCTCTGAGTGCCTGCTAGGGTCATAATAATATCAATGAAATCCAAGCTTTTCAGATGTGGTTCCCATAAACATTTCTGTTTTAAATTACAAAAACAATCCTACTGAGAGTATCCTGATTTCATTTATTTTCCATAATTTTAAACAAGCTGCTTATTTGTTTACTTATACTAATGGCTTTTAAAAATCTGACTTCAAGTTTACCTAAAAATGAATATTCTTCTCCTTAAAATTTTCTATGCAATAAATGCCAATTCTGTATATTCTTTTTATACCTTATTTATTTATTTGCCTTGCCCTGATCATCAAAAAACTTTCTTTTCCTGTCTTAAATTCTAATTAAAATCAGTTTATCCCTACCTATTATGGTGTATTCACTTCTCTCTGAGAATACTCAGGGCTTTGAGGTTTGCCCCTCCTTCTTGGCAAGAGTGGGAGTGATGAAACAGTTTTACTTTCTTTAAAAAAATTAATAGCTTAAACTCATTTGTTTAAAATCACTGGGATATCATTTTTAAATTTATGGGGATTCCCATACATAAAGGCCAATAGTGGAATCATTTTTCCGATAAATAATTAGATTGATTCATGGTCAATAAATTCCTTTCTGTTCACTTCACAAACCTCTGCCAGCATTATCTTCTTTGCTAGTAGAACTGTAAAAAGGGACATGGAGGGATAAAAGAGGTGGTGAGCCAGGTTTTGGCTTCCTTTCAAATTCTATTCTTTATACATTTTAAACAATTCATTAGTGGGCAATCCATTGATCTCATTTTTGTTGATTCCTGCCTTTAGCAGTACAATAAACAATATCTTTGGAGATATTCTGTAATTAATCTAACTCCTTTTAAGACATTCCAAAAGGTTTTCCTTTTCTTTTTTCACTCTACTTCCTCAGTTCTCACAGAGCTAGTACAATTAGCACATTACATTCTAGGCATCAATTTGTAACATTAAGATGTTACAATCTGCACATGAGCATCTACATGAAAAACTGACATGTTAGTTTTTAAAGAGCATCTACATGAAAAACTGACATGTTAGTTTTTAAAGACATATCCCAGATTTTCTTCCACAAAGGTTTACCCTAAATTTTCAACCATGAATCTCCCATTTCTGATTTTTCCATATTGGCATTCAAGTAGTTAATCCATTTGCCACTTGTCCATAAATCAATGAAGAGATGGCATTGTTTCTCTTGTTTTTTGTTGAATAGCTTGATGTATAAGTATTAATTTAGCTAACTGACTACTTATTCCAATCTAAGTATTTTCTAAAGTGATTTTAATGTGAGGATTATATGACATGGCCTTTCAATGTCAAACTTGTCCAACATATTTAGCTATTCCATCCATAAACCAAGCATGTTCTTTATCATAAGCTATAAGGCTAACATATCGCTTATTCCACTGCACATGAGAATTTGCTACATATGGATTTATTTGTTTGGGATCTAAAAGTTTTAATATTCCTGTTCTTGTGTCATTGCTATAAACTCTACATGGCATAATTATCCTGAGTTAATACTTGTATTTCCACTGACCCATCTTGCATGGACCACAAATCTAAAGCAGTTTGTATTGCAGCTTTTAGCTTTTTCAAAGTATTTATTTCATCAGGTCCCCATGAAAACTCCTATTTTCCCTTAGTCACTTTATATAATAAGGGTTGTGGTATTTGAACCTCTAATAGCCAAAATACCTATAGAATAAATTTTACATTTTGAAAGGGACCTTGAATTTTTATAGGATTTACTTCTATCCCTTCCATTACCTTTAGCCCATCTAAGAAATTTCCTCCTTCACATATACTCCATCTATAAGTTCCTACTTCACTTATGTCTCTGGTTGCTTTGGTTATCCTAATATTGGATCAAGATTTAGTCGAGCTATCAAGTTAGCATCTCAAGGGCTCTTAAGTTACTTCCCTAAAGTTTATGTGAGACAACTTATTAATCAGTAACTTATTAATCATATATCAACAGTCAACTCATTTGATCATTTGGGATATGGAATGCTCATTTTAAAATCTCATCACTTAAAACAGGCCTTTGTTTTGTAGGGCCAATCACTTTTTCCACTTAAATGATTCCTTAAAGTTTTACTGGTTTATAGTTAAAATGTTTTTTCTCTTTTCAATTTTCCCACACATTAAATACCAATTTTATAATTATCCTTTATTTCCTCTTTTGCTATTTTGTCCTTGAATTCTAATGAAAAATAATTACAGACACTTTCTTTCCTGTGTCAGGAAAGGGTTAATAAGCTCCCTGGCAGTTTTTTAATTCCTCAGTTGCATTATCTCAAAGCTATCCTGCTTCTGATTTATTATGGCTTACTTACTTATATTTTTTCATACAACATGTCTGTCTTCTGCCTCTCATATAGAGGTCCCACATTTCATTAAAATCTCCTATACTTTATGTCTTTCATTTGTTTGTCCTATACCTCTTTCACATTCTTGAGGGATTCTTACTGTAAGTTAAGTTTTACAAGGATGTGCAAGAAGCCATGCCTGTGGGCATAGTTTACAGTTGGACACTTGGAATCTTGGGAGATTCCTGATGCCATCCTGGGGCATGAGACCAATTGTCAGTTGGGCTGTGCCTTATATAAGGGAGGCAGAGACTGGACCCAGAGACTCATTTTGGAGACAGGAATCCAGCGTGGAGGGAGGAGAACATGGGTTTAGATTACTTAGGTAGGTTTATCTATCTTGGCAGACCAGTAGCAAAATCTCATTGACAAACCCAACAATCTCTTAGGAAACAAAATATATTTCAACCAATTAATTATTCATCATCTGGCCCAGGGCTTGCCAGCCCTGGGTCAGCAGTCAAGCATCTATTCATCTATTTATCTTCAATCAAGCTATCATCTAATTTGTCTATAGGCAAGCAGTATCCACCAAAGCAGGCCAGATCGACCAGTGGCCTGCCTGGGCCAGTGGGCCTGGTTAGTTCAGCTATCAACATTCTGAAGCTGTTAGATATAATACTTAGAGCTAAGATCAAACTTCATTTAGGGATTCCTAATAACCTTCTTCCCTTCTATTAATTTCCCTTGTTGTTTTGATTAACACCAGTAAAAGATTTGTTTATAAAAGTCAATCCAGCTACTGACCTTTTTGTTGGTTGACCTGGCGACAAGTCAGTCTCAAGAAAGTTCTAAGGCAAGTTGAAGGATCAGAGGAGGATCCAGGCTACCATCAGTAATATCTTTAGTCAGATGCATTATTGAATTAGCATTGTTATTCTGACATTATTGATTTAGTTATCATTAATTGAAACATTAATTGGTGCCAGGAGGCTAGTCTTCCTGAAGAAACACACAGTGATTGGTTGAGGGGATTCTACAGGAAGTTTAGTTGTGTTATCTGATTTCCTGTTTATACCTAAGAAAGGTTTAAAGCTCCTTTGTCATCTGGGGCTTTCTGCTTTACCTTTTCTTAACAAATACATCTTTACAATCAAGTCCCTCAATGATCATAACACATATCTGTCTTCTGCCTCTCATATAGAGGTCCCACATTTCATTAAAATCTCCTATACCTTATGTCTTTCATTTGTTTGTCCTACACCTCTTTCACATTCTACAATTTACTTCTGCCATCAGTAAACTTAACTCCCGCCAGGTATTGTCACCTGCTGTTATCAATCCCTTTATCAAATGCATCATCATGTACATCATTTACATATCATGTGTTTATATAGTTTTGTCCAATTCAACTCAAAATCAATTTTATTCACAGTACAAATTCGTAAGCCACTTGTGTTTACCCCAAATTACATCCTAACAAATTACATCTAAGTATTTGCTCACCCCTAAACCATGAAGTCATTCTTGTCCAGAGTAAATACTTTGATAACAATTCATATATCCCAATCAGTTACAACTGCTTAGAAATTCCTTTTTTCAATATTCCAAACTTATCTTAATACCTGTTCCATTCCACATTTATAGATTAACAAATTTAAAACTTCTCCTACCCCAATAGTAATTATATTTCCACATTACTTAATTCAACATCACATACATTAAAATAACATTTTCACATTCTCATTTGAAAACCTCAAATTTAGATCATACAGAATTTTCTCTATATTACATTACAACATCTTCCTAAATTCTTATATACTTTACATTCATTTTATTAAACCCTATATTCATTAAACAGCCAGCACAGCTACCAATTAGTCTGGCTATTAATTACATTCAGTCAATTCTCAAATAGAGTTTAACAAACATTTAAGGTATGTCCAATCATTCAAATCTATAATCATTTTTCCTTTTAAGACTCATTGAGAACTAACAGTTCTCTCATTATTAAGTACAGAATCAAACTTATCTGGAATCTTATACAACTAATAAACAATTTTCAACACTGAATTACTTTACAATTATTTCATATAATTCCACAGATACATTCTAGAATCATTAGTGATTTTTCAAAATCATATACATCAACCTTTAAAATTAATTCTAATTAGAAATCCAATCAAGTTGTGGGATAAAAAATCTCCCTTTTCTTGTTCTGATCTTGTGAAGCCAATAAGAGAATAGTTAAAAATCTGAGACCCCTCTTTTGACACCTTTTATGATCCATACCTTTTATTATTGGAAAAACATTATAGACTTATTGAAAAGCCTTGAGTCCTTAATCAGACCAGCAGCGACTGAGTTAACAATTTCTCTCCTTGATAATTAAGAAGCCTAAACCCTAAAAAATATTACTTAGATAAGCTGGAGCCAGACTTTATCTGATCAGGTGCAGTCCTGTAAATCAAGGCAGAACACAATTAGTAAACATCTCTATGAAATATATTTCTGCTCCCAGAATTAACCCCTACTAATTGGTGGTTGGAATTTGGCCCTTGCCCTTGTACCCATCTCTCTACTTTTTAGACTTTAATGGGTTGTGTATGATTTGTAACCCCTTCACAGCTATGACTCTTTCTTTGTGTTCTTTGTTTGAAACCAGTATAAAATAAACTCCAAAGCCCATAGCATTTAGATCAACATGGGCTAACCACTAGTCTGGTTGTTCTCATTTTCTTTTTCCTGTCTTAACAATCTGATGCCACAAAAAGCCACTCAGGACCCCTACCATATAGAGCTGGCTCTCTATATGATCTTTTCTCTTTCTCTACCTTGGTGGCCAGCCAAAAAAGGGAAAAGGAAAAATATTGAACACATCTTTTTGCCTTCATCCTCTGTTAAGCGTAGGGGGCAAAATTCCTTTTTTACTTAGTAGTAGGTCTTAAAGTTTAAGAGGTTCAAAAATTCACATTTCTTTTTGAATCTCTCAAATACAGTTTGATCTGTCTGCTCTCCTATGTTCTGGAAAGATGGGTGACAGAGAGAAGCAGATTTCTTTTAAACCCAATCCCCTGCCCCACTTTTGTGTGCACATGTGACAATCACAGAGTCACAAAGGACAACACAGGGTTAAACACAAACAGCACAGGCAACAAACAGTTATACAGACACACACCGATATACCTTGAAAGCATGCTTCTGAGATTATCTACTGTATTTATTTGCTCTTCACATTTTGGCATACTGTCTATTTGATTTTTTCAGGGCACTGGCACTATAAGTGACTGGATTGATTATGAGGAGCATAACAAACGTGGCTTTTCTCTCTGAGACAAGACATTACTCCTCTCTTCTGTGATTTATCTCTCTTATTCTGCATTTCCCTTCTTATTTCTTCTTTCACTGTCTGACTTAATCTAGCATGTTCATTTTGCTTTAACCTCTTTTTTCTTTCTGAGGCTTTCTCAAAATTTGGATTATAACTCTGATCATTTCTTGATTGTTATTATCTTCTCTTTCCATATATTTAATTTCTGCTTTCTGGAGGAACTTTTTTAGGGGTTTTATGGCCCATCCTTTGGATTTATTGCTGAAATCTGACTATGATTTGTTCACAAAATGGATCTTTAAAACTTCCTTCCTCATGGGCTCATTCATATCCAGTCTAAGATATCACTTTACTATATCTCTCGGCCTGGGCTCTCTTTTTTTCCCATTTAACTTTTCAAATTCTTTCTATGTCCTGGGTTCAGTGCTCAACTAATTCTGTTCCCAGTTCTCTTGCAATCTTTTTTAGAACTGAAATGTATAGGTGCCTATAAATTGTAAATTGCCTATGTAAGCCAGGTAAAAAATAATCCTCCCATTGTCTCTCAAAATTGTGTTTACTTACTGCTCCAGAGCCTTGGATGGGACTTCGTATATGTGTGTTGAAGGGGAGGGGGGGCGGGTCCCTGTTCTTGCACCAGATGCAAGTTCTGAGCTTTTTAGGGTCTGAACATTGAGCAAATGAATCGGTAAGGCAGATCCAAGCTGGACAGCTTCACACAGCTCTGATTTTATTAAGGCACAGGGTTACCCATGTATAGGAAAATTCTGCTGAGCTATCATGTCTATATATCATGGTATATACAATTAAGGGAAACGTCATGCCATAATGGTATACATAATTCAGGGAAATGTCATTCTATGAGATATCTTTTGTTTATGGGAGTCAGCAACTTAAAGAAATTTGGCGCCTCCAGAAGTCTCAAAACATTTCGCAAGGGCCAGAAGTTCAGCTTAGACAAGTGCCTCTGACTTAAGTAAACAGGATCTACAAAAGCTTCTTCTCTGAGAATTTCCTTATGGTTCCTTTCCCAGTAGGTCAAATTAATAGTTTTAGTAAGTTAGCTCGATGCAAAATAAATCCGTAAAAATCATCACTATTTCTATATTATACTAAAAAACAAAGAAGAAATGATAATGGTAGAATAATATATGTGAATATTTTTCAAACATAAAGTTTGCTATAGATGAAGTACTATATAAATGCTAATTATTGTTGTTATTAGGCAGCTAGGTGGCACAATGGATGAAATACCAAACCTGAAGTCAGGAAGATGAAATTTCCTGAGTTCAAACCTGACCTCAAACACTTACTAGATATGTGATCCTGAGCAAATCCCTTAACCTTGTTAGCCTCAGTTTCTTCATCTGTAAAATAAACTAGAGAAGGAAATGGCAAACCACTCCAGGATCTTTGCCAAGAAAACTCCAAATGAGTTTAAAGAGTTGAATATAATTGAACTACAACAATATTTTTATCATTACTATTATTATTTGACTAGAGCATGACCAAGGGAAGAGAAAGTAATTCCAATAAAATACAAATCAGCCACTCTTAACTTGATGATCTTGCAGTGGTTCAGTTGGGGTGGGAGTGGGGGAGAACTGAAACAGATTGATAAAATGAGGGTTTTAAAAAATTATGTTAATGGTTCAGTCATCCACTTGATCTCTTCCTGTTTAGTGAAGATAATTTTAAGAATATTCTCAATTTTCAATTTGTATTCTCTCCCTAGAAACTAAAGTCTACGCTACTTTGGGAAATCATGATTTCTACCCCAAAAACCAACTTCCAGCAGAAAGCAACAATATTTATAATTACATAGCAGATTTGTGGAGGCCATGGCTCTATAACACATCGATTTCTCAATTCAAAGAAGGTACTGAATGGTAGAGAAAAATCCTGCTTGGGCAACAAACATTATATATAAAAATGGTACACTAGAGTTAATTTTAATTAGACTCATGTATACTTTCAGTTGTTTTCCCATATCCTGACCCATCTCCCTTCTGAATTATAGAAATGGCAGATTGGGGCCAGGGATGCTGTCTGAGGCCCAGGAACAGAAGAAAGCTCACTTTCTTTAGTCTCCTAGCCCAGGTGGGGATTGCACCAATAATGCAGGCTTCACTAGCACTGACTCTAACTTCAGTGCTCAAGAGTCACAGACAAAGTACCAGAAAGAGTGAGGCTGAAGATATAGTACTGAAAGTGTGGGCCCTTATAAAACAGGAATGGACAGGTCCCGGGTGCCAGGATGCCAGGGCACCAGGACTATTTCATCACCAAGCCTTGGATTTTGGGGCATATCCCCAAATACTCCAAATTTCAGGAAAGTGCTTTCTTCCACTTTATGTACATATACATTCTGCTATCATAATAACTTAAAAGTAAGTTAAAAACAACAAATCCCAAACCGAGAAAATAAGTCTAGATAGAAGTTGTAAGTGGGAAGTAACGTAGGTAGTGGCCACCCAGCTATCCACCTCTTCCAACTTGTGTTTGGGTTCTGTGCCCAGAAAGCAAGGTTAGAGAAGAGAAGGAGAAGAGAGGGATAGCCAGGCTAGGGAAGGGAAGGGTACTTACTGATTATCAGAACCTTTACCTGTCCTATATATAGTTTAGGAAGTACCCAGGTCAAATATATTCCTTGAATCTTGTCAGAGGATTATTTGAGACCATTCTGTAGAACCTCATTGATAATAAAGTTCATTGAGTCTAGGTCTGAAGGCTGAGAACCAGTGCCCAAGGTGCCTTTTTATTTACCCTTTGTCTTCCCCCCAACCTTGAAAGCTGGACATTTTGTCTGGCTCCCTAATTTGGGGGTTATTTTCTTGGATCCAAAGCAATTTTGGTGTGGGAAGAAGATCAAGTTAAGATTCTTCTGATTTCTTCTCCATCTTGTTGTGAGAGAAACACCCAAGTTTGTAGCAAGGTCTTACCCCAAGAATGGGAGGCTCAAATGTCATTCAATCCAGAAGTAAGAAAAGAATTTTATTTGAAGAAGAAGGGCATCTAAAAATAGTATAATAGCCTACTAGCTGATGGAATAGCCTGGGAGCTAATCAGAGAGCTTTGGGGCTGATGGATTAGCCCAGGGCCTAGTAAAGTAGCCTAATAGCCCTAGAGCTGATAGAGTAGCTCCACAGCCCTGGACTGATGGATTAGGCTCTAAACTGGTGGAGTAGCAGCTCTGGAGCTGTTGGAATAGCAACTCCATAGCCCTGGGATGATGGGAGTGGCAGCTCTCAGGGTGGGGGAGTAGCCCTTGGGACTGATGGAATAGCCCAACAGATAACAGAGAAGCAGCCCCAGATGTAGAGTGGCAATCCAAGGTGTGGATCAGGGTTTGCATATTTATTAGAGTCTGGGGGCTAGTCATCTCCCATTCCAGGGAAATCTCCACTTTCCCCCTGGAAAGTGGACATGGCCAAAATCAGATCGAGCTGTTTTTTGGGGTTTGATGTCATAGATGATTTTAGTTGCCCTAGAAAGGGACTAAGGAGCCTGTTCATGGGATTTTTCTGAAATGCCAGAACCCTTTGGTGTGCATGTCCCATGTTTCCTCATGGTCCCACCTGGCATCATTTGTCAATGTGGGAGATGTCTAGCTACTTTTCTGGAATGGGAACATGGAGGGGGAGGTAATGGAGGGTAGGAGGTACAGCATAGTACATGACTCCTATAGGTAATTAGTAATGTCCAACAGTTCAGGACTAAGGTAAATATAGAACAATGTGAGTAATTAATAATACCAAACATCACAAAGCTGATGCCCAATATAGAATATTACAGATCCAGTACAGGTGATGGATGATACAGAATGGGTACCTGATTAATGATAGTTTCTGCCATTTATACTTGACTAATGCTGAAACTACAGGTTTTACAGTTCATGTTTAACTACTGCTAAGGGGTGAGAAATACAAGATTTCATAGTAGGAGGGTCCTGTTTCTGTTGCTGCCACTCACTTGCCCACTGCCTGTCTCCATCAATTCCCTGGCAAAAAAAAAAAAAAGGTTGCAGCATCTTCCACTAGCAGAACTTGGACTCCATCAGAAGTAGTGATACTTTGGATTAGGGAGGTATCCAGGAAGTGTAATGGAAGGTCATCTACTCAGAAGACTCAGTATGACTAAGCAGCAGGAGAAACCTCATATGACTGTGGAAGGGGTAAAGACAGAAGTCCTGTGGTCTCTGGGAAGTGATAAGGCAAAGGAAGATGGAGCAAAGGAACCTGCCTGACAAAGTCCACATATTCTTTAGGGAGTCAGAATATTAGCACTGGAAAGGCCCTAAGAGATCACTTTAGTCCAACCAGCCATCCTTCAGAGGAGGAAGCAGCCTGAAAGGAAGAGCCTGGCTAAAATCACACAGAAGGTTAATGATGGAGCTTGGTCTCAAACCCAGCTCTTCTGAGTCTCAGGGCTTCTGACTCCCGACATTCTTCTCTGTTTCCACTTAGAGCTGAAGGGAAAGAGGGGTGAGTGTAGCCCAGATAATGTGTGTCATCAGGAGCATAACTACACCTTCATTTCAGCCTTCTCTCTTGATTTCTTACCCAAGGTGCCTTCTATGCTGAGAGCTTGCCTGGTCCAAACTCAACTGGGCAAGTTGTGGTGCTTAACACCAATCTGTACTATGAAAACAATGTAGTTGCAGGCAATGTGGATGATCCAGGGAAACAGTTTCAGTGGCTGGATACTGTGCTGAGCAAAGCATTCCAAGATGGAGAAAAGGTAAAAAGAAATAATTTTTCTTCTCCTCCTTCTGAGAGTGGCCTCTTAATACTTATCTTAATTTCTACATACTTATTCTACAATCTAACCCCATTAAATAACTCCTATTCCTCCGTATTTCTCCTGTTGTACGAATTACTGAAAATGCATATTTTGAGTCTGTGTAAACATTCACTTTCATGTCTTTTCCCATCATGCATGTTTGCTGAAGCACAACCAGCTCTGCCCATTGGGCACTCACACTGCTAGGCAATGATGCATACCATACTGACTCTGTTTCCGTCACTACTGCTGCCCCTGTGTATCTCACACCAGTATGTTCATATGAGGATCCATCAGTAAAAAGCACCAGATCCGGATTGACAATGGGAGAGTCTTTCAAATCTGATCTAGTCCCTTCAACCAACTGCACCACTTCTGCACACTGGTGTATTGGCTTACCATTCATTGGTAACTCAGGTAGCAATGTCACTGGATTTAACACATTGCACCGTTTCAAAGTTATGTTCTTATTACTCAGCAGAACCATCTCATACTGCCTAGAGTTCTGACTTCTTCCCATCCTTGTGACTTCTCATTCATTACACAAACATTTATGGAGTACCTACTCTTTTTCTAAGGCTCTATGTTCCTGGGGAAGATGCAGAGGTAGGGAAGGCATCATTCACCAGAGGCAGCTTAGGTGGTACAATAGACAGTGGGCTAAGACTTGAAGTTGAAAAGAATTGAGTTCATTTTCTACCTTAGACACTTCATAGTTGTGTGACCCTGGGCAAGTCACTTAACTTTTTTCAGCCTCAATTTTTTCATCTGTAAAATGGAGATAATAATAGAATTTATCTCCCAGATTTGTTGTGAAGCTCAGATCAGAGAACATATATAAAACACTTTGTAAACATAAAGTGCTGTATATTATTATTAGCTATTAGGATCTCAGTTGTAAGGGAAAGGACCAACCTATACTTTAATAAGAATCTTTTTCATTCCCAACATGTGGACATCAAGTTTCTACTTGAAGACTTCCATTGGAGTTGGTTTATGCCCCTCATGGGCAACTCAAATTATTAGGAACCTTTTTCCATATGTTAAATCTGGTTCTTATCTCTGTATCCCCAATGCCCAGCAATAGTGCCTGGCATATAGAAGGTGCTTAATAATCGTGGATGGATTAATTGAATTTGTATATACATATGTATATACATACTTATATATATTGAGATTTGTCTGTATGCATCCATCCATTTATCAATCCATCTCTCTGTCTTCTTGTCTGTCTGTCTATCTATCTACCTATCTGCAACTTCTTCTTACTGGTCCTCATTGCGTGGGTCCATGCATAAGCTGAATTTCTCTTCCCAACAGCCTCTCATATATTCGTATACACACATATAATTATAATTTTTCCTCCTACATTTTTTCTTCTCCAGACTGAATAGTCCATGCTCCTTCAGCTGATTTTGGCATGGCATGGTTTCGAGTCTCCTCATCATCCTGGCTTCCTCTAGATGAGCTCAAACTTCTTCATGTCTTTCCTAAAATGTGGTGTTTAGAACTGAACACAATGCTCCAGAGATGGTTGGACTGGGGCAAAGTGCAAGTGGATCAGTCACCCCCCTCATTCTCAACCATATTATCTTCTTAAAGCTGCCCAAGACCACACTGATTTTTTTCAGCTGTAATATTGTGGCATTCTATGCAAGTAGGTGATATAATAGGCAGAGTGCAGAAATTGGAAGTGGGAGGCACTGAGTTCAAATCCTGCCTCAGATGCTTACAAACTTTGTGACACTGGGCAAGTCTTTCAGCCTCAATTTTATCATCTGTAAAAGAGATAATACTACCTATCATCTATGCCCCAAGAGGTGTTGTGGAGATCAAATGAGATGGTCATTCATGCTGATCTTGAAGTCCACTAAATCCTCAGTTCACATGGACAGTTGTCCATTCTTGGATAATAAGACAGATATGTAGTGGTCCTCTGACCACTAAGTGGCAATTTCAGAAAAGGGAGAGGTCTGTAGGATGAAGCACCTTCTGTGTGCCAGACACTAATAACCCTTTTTACAACTGAGGAAACTGTGGCAAAATGGTTAAGAGTCACACAACTAAGAAGTGTCTGAGATCAGATTTTAACTCATCTTACCAATTCCAATCCTGATATTCTCTCCAGTGCTCTATCTTGTTGTCCCAACGTACTGGCAATTCCTCCCAGAGTCTCAAAGTTGGAAGGGACATCTGGTCCAACCCATACCTGAAGGGTCTCTGATATCCTGAATAAGTGGTTCTTCAGAATCTACTTGAAGTCCTCCAGGAGTGGAGGAAGCCCATCTCATTTTATGGCCTTGAAGGAGGCCCAGGATTTCAGCAATTAGAGAAGAGATTCAAGGAGGACAGAGATGTCTCTCTGAGTCTTCTTCCTTGGCACTGAAATAGGTAAACTGCCAACACAGGGTAATATTCACATCTATTGCACACCCACACACCCACAAGTGACAGGAGTGACACAGGTTAACTGGGGACCTGCACAAGGGATGTAGAATTAGGTGAAACACACTGGTTGTTAAAATGGCAGTTAACAGTTATACTGGTCACTAGCTTAGCCAGGGAAACTCAAGTTTAGGAAGATAACTAACTGTGGGCTCTTTCCTTGGGGATAGAGGAAGGCAATAAGAAGTAGGTAAAACAGTTTAATGTGATAAATTAAGGAAAGGAGATGAGGGAGTGGGACAAACTACACTAAACACCTTTGGGACAAATTCAGGGTTAGAGGTCTGGGTAATCCCTTCACTAACACTATGTCAGGCAGCCAGGACACAAGGCAAGAATGGGTTCTCACGCAGATGTTCTTGATCTGTTGCTTAGATGTATCAGCTAGTCCAAGAACACAGGTAACAGCCAAGTAAATCCACAGAGAAGTCAGGGAGAATGATGTATCTTGCTTGTCCACCAAACAAGACAGCTATTCTCAACCTGCTCTTCTAGACCTTGCTAGTTGATATGTTGCTCTTGCAGATGTTGCTCAAGGCACAGAGATATCCCAAAATCCACAGGCTCTCTGGTAAGTGGCTATGATTTCACCAACTCCTTCAAAACCTAACTGCCATGAGAGAGAGTCCTCTGTGTTCAGTCTCTTGCTGTGTTCCAGGCTGGAATTTTTAGCTCCCGCCTTGCCTGGCCAAATTTACTTTTCCTACTCTTCAAGCCTATTTCCTTATTACAGCACCCTGGATAGCCTGAACCCTTTCCTTTGTCAGGTGTATATCATTGGGCACATGCCTCCTGGCTTCTTTGAGAAGACCCAAAATAAAGCCTGGTTCCGGCCCAACTTCAATAAACGCTACATGGAAATCATCAAGAAACACCATCATGTGATTGCGGGGCAGTTTTTTGGTCATCACCACACTGACAGCTTCCGGATGTTTTATGATGACACAGGCAAGCATCTTCAGGGTGGTTCAAAGTTGTATCTTCCCTCGTCTTCAAATAACTTTCCCTTCCAAACTGCAGGGATGTGTTTGGCCAGGGAATTGTCACTTGCAGGTTTCTTGTTGTTTAGTTGTGTCCAACTCTTCATGACCCTGTTTGGGGTTGTCCTGGAAAAGATGCTGGAGTGGTTTGTCATTTTCTTCTCATTTTCTCATTCTAGCTCATTTTGTAGATGAGAAAACTGAGACAAATAAGGTGAAGTGATTTGTCCTGGGTCATCCAATTACTAAGAGTCTGAAGCCACATTTGAACTTAGGAAGAAGGGTTTCTTGACTCCAGGCCTGGCACTCTATCCATTCAGGTCCCAGGAATTTCCCATGTTTCAGTCCCATAAATTAAGCCAACATATTAAGGATATACTCTTTGTGGAGTGTCAGGCTAGGTTGGTGATGGTGACCTTTTAGAGATGGAGTGCCAGGCCCTGCCCCCACCCTACTCCCAAGACTGAGTGCTGTGCTGGCTCCCCCACCAAGTGCTAGGTGTACGATTCCTCAACTTACTCCCCACAGGGGAGGGAGAAAGCGCTCCCATTGGGCTGATGGGTGGAGTGGCAGATGAAGTGAAGAATATCCTCAGCTAATGTAGAGGGGGAGGGGAATTACCCAAGCACTCTGCTCCCTTCCAGCTCTACCATCTATGAGCTGCCCACCTTACTCCCTGTGCACTCCCATTGGGCTGCTGGGCAGAGGGGAGGGGATTGTGAAAAAATGTCATCAGGCACAGTGGAGAGGGGGAGAACAGATCCATCTGAGTGCCTTTGCCTTTCTAGAAATGAACTGGATGGGTGGGAAGAGGATGGCCACATGCTCATAGAGAGCACTCTATCTGCCATTTTTGGCACCCGTGGAATAGGTTCGCCATCACTGGGCTAGGTGATGGGGAACGTATACAGATCAGAGAAGACTTGGGCATTACCTTCATGAAGGATAAAGCCAGATGGGAGAATAAGATACATGTGCAGAAATACGTAACAGATGTGAGGTAAACCACTCTAGAGTCCAGGGGTAGAAAGGTGACAACTGTGTGGGGAGATCAAGGGAGTCTTCCTGAAA
The DNA here is from genome assembly GCF_016433145.1 of Gracilinanus agilis. Lineage (NCBI taxonomy): Eukaryota > Metazoa > Chordata > Mammalia > Didelphimorphia > Didelphidae > Gracilinanus > Gracilinanus agilis. The sequence continues at coordinate 66,245,710 of NC_058132.1, forward strand.
AAAGTGAGCATTTGAGGAGGGTTTTAAAGCATGAGGAAGTTCAATGGGAAGAGACTAAGAAAAAGGTAATGTTATAGTAGGGAACCATGTGCCAAAGGCCTATATGGGGGATTGTGAGTAGTTCAGGTTGGCTATAATTTAGAGTCTATAGAGAGGAACACTATGACATCTATCTATCTATCTATCTATCTATCTATCTATCTATCTATGTAGAAAGAGATGACATACATATGGCCTATTTAGACTATCACTATGACAAAACTGGCAAAGAAAGGTGGGAGAGAAAATAGATTTTGATTAATCAGAGAAAAAAATAAACAAAAAGGGAAAGTGGTTAGAGTAGGGCTAGATTTTAGATGGCTTTGAGTGTGTGTAAGAAATTTGAATTGTATTCATATCTCACTTCTTCTATAAAGATAAACCTGTCAGTGTCATGTTTCTGACTCCTGGAGTGACGCCCTGGAAAACAACCCTTCCTGGAGTAGAAAATGGAGCCAATAATCCTGGGATCCGAGTCTGGGACTATGATCGAGACACTCTACAACTTAAGGTAAAAGCATGACCCCACCTAACTTAATTTAATTCAGTGCAATAAGCATTTTTTAAAACTTTACTTCCCTTCTTAGAATCAACACTGTGTATTAGTTCCAAGGCAGAAGGTGGCAAT
>NC_058132.1:66246876-66259512 GCF_016433145.1 Gracilinanus agilis
ATATAGTCAATTTTGATGGGTAGTTGATCCGTGGTTGCAGGCCCAGCTCTCTTGCCTTTCTGAATATCGTATTCCAAGGCTTGCGATCTTTTAGCGTGGAGGCTGCCAGATCCTGTGTGATCCTGATTGGTGCTCCTTGATGTTTGAATTGTCTCTTTCTGGCTTCTTGTAAGATTTTTTTCTTTTGCTTGGAAACTCCTGAATTTTGCAATTATATTTCTGGGTGTTTTCTTTTCTGGATCGAATGTCGCAGGTGTTCTATGAATCCTTTCAATGTCTGTATTGCCCTCTTGTTGTAGGACTTCAGGGCAATTTTGCTGGATTATTTCTGTTAGTATGGAGTCCAGGTTTCTATTAATTTCTGGTTTTTCTGGAAGACCAATTATTCTCAAATTGTCTCTTCTAGACCGGTTTTCTTGGTCTGTCACTCTCTCATTGAGATATTTCATGTTTCCTTCTATTTTTTCAGTCTTTTGACTTTGTTTTATTTGTTCTTGTTGTCTTGAGAGATCATTAGCTTACAATTGCTCAATTCTAGCCTTTAGGGATTGGTTTTCGGCTATAATCTTTTGGTTTTCGGCTATAATCTTCTGGTTTTTGGCTATAATCTTCTGGTATTCCTTTTCAATCTGGTCATTTCTGGTGTTCAATTTGCTTATCAGTTCATTTGGTTTCTGAGCCTCACTTTCCAGTTGCAAGATTCTACCTTTTAAACTGTTATTTTCTTGCCAGATCTCTTCCATTTTCCTCAAAATCTCAGTTTTGAACTCTTCCATAGCTTGTGAGAAGTTTTCCTTATTTGAGGAGGATTTGTTCTCCTCCTCTGTTTGCTCGGTTGTCTGGATTTTCTCTGTGTAAAAGTTGTCGAGTGTTAAAGACTTCTTTTTCTTGTTGTTAATCTTTCTCTTCTGAGCTTCCTGAGACTGGGTAGCCATCTTTAGCCCAGCAGCTTCTCAGGTTTATCCTTGCGCTCAGGGTCTGTCCGCGGTCTATTGGCTCCTGAGGTCTGTCTGGTTTTTTCCAAGGTCAAGCCCCCTGGTGGACCCCCTTGCTTGATCCTCTGCCAGAGGTTTCTTTACAAGTCTCAGGGCGCTGCTTCCACAGTTGTATACCCGTCTGCACTGGTTCCCCACTCAGGGTTTCAGAGCTTTGGCTCGCGGCTGTGTCTGCCTCCACCCACACCTCCACCCATGTCTGTGTTCTCAGCCCGCGCTCTGCGCCCTGCGTCTGCTCCTGGCGTCCTGCTCCCGCGCTCAAATTCCGCGTGCGCTCGCTAGTTTCCTGGGGTCCCAAATCCCGCCGCTCTCAGGAACAGGCCCCGGAGCCGCCAATGACTCAATGGGTGCCCCAAACTTGCTCCACCTCTTCCTAGCTGGCCTCGGCGCTATAGGTGTTGTGTGTGGAGGGGGTGGGGGTGGGTTGTTTGCTCAGCCCGCGATTTAGTGAGAGCTGTTTCACCCCTTTATAGCATGGAAATGCCTCGATTCCACGTACCTTCCACACTGTGCCCTGTTGTGGGGTTCCTCCATTCGTCTGGACTTGTTTTTATGTCCCCTTGAGGAGTTTTGTGTGTTTCGGTCAGGAGAGGTTAAGAGCTGCTTCTTACTCTGCCGCCATCTTAACCCGGAACTCAATGCCATTTTGTTTTTGGAGATTTCAACTTGTAAATTTCCAGCTGATCTTGTCTGTGGATGATCTCTACTCTATACTAATCTTAACTATGTGTTCCTATCCCATTAACTATCTCTTCCCAAAAAATAATAAATCTTACCTTATCTAATGCCTTAACTAACTAACTAGCCTAAAGCTAATGACAAGGGTTTAGGATAGATTTCTCTGTGGGAAAATGTGGGATTTGAATACAACATTCCATGAACACATCAGTTGAACATAATCATAACATTTAAGAACAATTATCTATGTTGTTTCCTACTCTAAGATAAAGAAATTTGCAACAACTCTGTCTATATTTCTAATACTAACTTCAAACAATATTCCTAACTCACATTAAACTCTCACATTTCTATTCCCTAATCTATGGTTAGAAACATTAGTATGTCAGTAAATCTTATACTATAGTTAATGTGTTAGTCCATTAGTTTTCATTTCTAACTAACCTACTCTTCACAATGCTACCTAACATTCTTTCAAACAATTCTATTTGAACATTTATAACTATTTTACACTGACCCTATACTAATTAAAATTTGAACACCCCTACATCTACTCTTTCCCTACAGGTTAGTAGACTTATGCAATACATGTTAGTAACAATATTACATATGTACAAGGTTTTTGTGTGATGTTCTCATGAAATGACTACTTCAGATCTTGCAGGGAACTCTCTTGCTCATTTGGGTCATTGTAGTTTCTTCTTCAACTATATACATTTATTTACAATATGTACATGTGATGTGACTTTATTGTGACTATGTGTTGGACTCATGACCTAACATTTACTGTTTAGATTTATACTCACCTTCTTCTTCAGAATTCCTCTGTCAATCAGCTTATGTTCTGTTGCATGCATTCTATATGTGCATTTCCCATGTGATTAGTGTCTGAATGTGAAAACCTTGCACTTATTAAAACCTAATCTTCATCCGCTGATCTTCTCTCCTTGTGAGTCTTCTGGTGATGATGTCCAAGTCACAGTTGTTGTCACAGTTCAGGTCCTTGTCAGACTGTCAGTGCAATGTCTCCTCTTGTCCTTGTGCTGGTCCTGATGTCCTGATGTCTCTGGAATTCTGGAACTCTTCAGGATTTCATCACTCTTCTCCTTTGCTGGAAACCCATCTTGTCTGTCATGAACTTGATTGAAGAATCCCTGGATGAAGAACCAATGCATGACTGTGTGATGTTATGTCAAAATTTTGTGTTGCTACAAAATTCCTTTATGAGACTGTATATTTGCACTTGTCTATGATGTAAATATATAAATAATGCTTAAACTAATATTCTGTTTCTTCTTCTTCACTGCTGAATTCTGATAGACTTAACTGTTGATCTTCATGCATGAATGAAGTATTTGTGTGATCTAAATCAATTATCTGAGTATCATGTTCTTGATATTGATCTGTTTCTTGGTGTTTTCTTATTTGAGACTTTACTTTTAAGTATGATCTTTTACTTTGAGGTTCTATTTCTATGTCAGATTCTGTGTCTTGTGATTGAGACTGCATGTTTAGAAGAGACTCTGTTTCTTGCATTTTAGACTGATTTCTTGATGAGGACTTTGCTTTCCTGAGATCTTTCTTTAGGTGGGTGTAATGATACCAGGCATCTTTTCCCTTAACCTTTACGGAAGATGGTGTTACCCGGATTATTTCATGAGGACCAATCCATTTTGGTTGTAATACTGATTTTCTTGTGAAGTTTCTGATATATACTTTATCTCCAGGTTGATAATCATGAAGACTAAAGTCAAGAGGAACTCTTTGTTGTATTAAAGATAACTTCTGTAGTTCATCCAATCTCTCTTTCGATAATGTGACATACTCATAGATTTTGCACTCAATCCCTAAATGTGATAGGTAATTAGTGTCTCGTGGAGCTTTTCCTATCCATGGCTGCTGACCATGTAATAGTTCAAACGGTGACAAATGGGTTTGACTATTTGATTGACTTCTCAAATAGAAAAGTGCCATAGGCAAAACATCTGGCCATTTAAGATGACTCTCTGTACACAGTTTTCCAATCATAGATTTTAGAGATTGGTTAGTCCGTTCCACAGCTCCAGATGATTGACGTCGATAGATAGAACACAAGTGTCTCTTGATCCCTAACACCTGGTAGATTTGCTTTAAAATAGAATTTGCAAAATGACTACCAGAGTCAGACGAAATTACTGATGGTATAGAGAACCTTGGAATTATCTCCCTCAATAGCATCTTTGCTACAAAAGCTGCATCATTTTTCTTAGCTGGGAATGCTTCTGGCCATTTCCTCAGCTTGTCCACTATCACGAGTATGTACCTATACAGTTGACATCTAGGCATCGTGACATAGTCTATCTGTAGACACTCAAATGGTGTGAAAGCTATTGGTTTTCCTCCAAAGGCTCTGGTCTTAATTACAGCCTTGTTGTATTGTTGACATATGATACAACCATCACACACTTGTTTGGCTTCTGTTGTCACGCCTACTGCTATCCAGCTTTTGCGAATTGTGTCTACCTCTCCTAAAACTCCATAGTGGTCTTTCCTATGCACTGCTGCACTTGCAGTATGGTGCAGTAATTTCAGCAAAAACGGTTTACCAGAGATTGACATCTACACTCCATTCACCAGAGTGGCTCCCAGATTTTTCTGCCAATATTCCACTTCCTCTTGTGAATAAGCTTGTAGTAGTTCATCTCTATCCACTAAGGCTAAGTGAAATACAGCTTTTTGTCCACACCTGGCTGCAAATTTCGCTGAAATGTCTGCTCTGTGATTGCCTATCGATACTGGTCCCACTAGCTTTTGATGTGCTCTGTAGTGAATGACAGATAACTTTGATGGTAATTGTATGGCCTCTAACAATTCACTAATCAGTTTCCTATATGCTATTGCTTTCCCATTAGATGTTATGAATCCTCTTTTCTTCCAAATTTCTCCCGAAGAATGCATGATCAAAAATCCATACTTCGAGTCTGTAAAAACATTAAGAGCTTTGTTTTTACCAATTCTAAGTGCCTGAGACAATGAACGATTTCTGCTCCTTGAGCCGAGATGTCTGGCCCAAGCTCTGCAAACCATAGGGTTTCATTCTGGGTAGTTACAGCTGCCTCAGTTACTCTTTCTCCATCATGATGATAACTCGAGCCATCACAAAAAAGTGTAAGGTCAGCATCTTCCATAGGAACATCAGAAAGATCTTCTCTAGCCTTTTGTACTAGCTCTAATGTATCCTTACAAATATGAAGACTGTCCCCTTCTAATGGAAGTTCTGGAATAAGAGTCGCTGGATTGATGGATTTACACTAATGGAAAGTCAAGTTCTCATTTGTTAACAAGATAGCTTGGTACTGAGAGATTCGCTGAGAAGTGAAAGCCTGTAGATTTGCATTCCTCAGTGTTGTTTCAATTTGGTGCTGGGAATACAATCTGAGTTCCCCTCCCAGAACCAGCTTAGAACTCTTCCTAACCATCAAAGCTGCAACAGCAATAATCTTCAAACAGGAAACCATTCCCTGAATAACAGGATCTAGTGTAGAACTATAATATGCCACGGGTCTTAAATTGCTTCCTAAATATTGTATGAGCACTGCACAAGCTATTCCCTTATCCTCATGGATCAATAGATGAAAAACTTTATTATGATCTGGAATACCTAGTGCAGGAGAAGAAAGAATTGCTGACTTTAACTTCTCAATGGCTTGTATGTGTTCTTTTGTTAGCTTCAGTGGCTCTTTGCTATCCTTCCTGGTTAACTCTGTTAAAGGCTTAGAAATTAGAGAAAACCCAGGTGTCCACTGTCTACAGAAACTAGTCATGCCAATTATTGCTCTTAGCTGTTTCTTGGTCTTAGATAAGCTGAGTTTCTGTATATCCTCAATTCTCTTCTTTGATATACTTCTAGTTCCACCCTGTAGTGAGAATCCCCAAAACTCAATTCTTTCTTTGACCCATTGAACTTTGTTTCTGGATATTCTATGTCCTCTCTTATACAGTTCTTCTACTAGATGAATGCTATCTCTGTGACAGATCTCTCTGGTTGGTGACATTAGCAGGATGTCATCTACATAATGCACCAATTTGCTTGCAGTGAAAGATATGGATTCTAGATCTTTTTGCAGTATTTGACAGAAGATTGAAGCCGAATTTTTGAATCCCTGGGGAAGACGACTCCAGAATATTGTCTTGTTCTCCCAGGTGAATGCAAACAATCTTTGACTGTCTTTGTGGATTGGAATCCTGAAATATGCATTGGATAGATCAATCACGGTGTACCATCTTGAATCCAGAGTAATCCCTGCAATTATCTGTGATGGTCTTGGAATAACTGCATGGATCTCTTCCACATATACATTTATTGCTCTAAGATCTTGTACCATTCTCCACTGAATGTTACCACTAGCATCTAACTTTGCCTTCTTGATTGGTAAAATAGGAGTATTAAATTCAGAAAAACCATGCACCAGAATGCCTTGATCTAACAAGCCTTGGATTATAGGTTTTATTCCAGCTACAGCCTCTTTGCTCAGTTTAAATTGAGGAATTCTAGGTGGTTGCATTCCTTCTTTCACTTTTATTTTTACTGGCTTAGCAGATAGGATTCTACCCACGTCTAATGAACTACCAGCCCAGACTCCTATGGGTAGGATATCTGGAATCTTGTATAAACTGTCTTGATCCAGAACTAAAACTGTATGATCTTCTGCTGTCCTATCTAAGCACAAGTCAGGGTGATGTTTCAATGACCTTTTAGGCAGGTGCAAATACAGCTCTCCACTTGGCTCACAATAAATTGTAGCTGCAAGTTTGCACAGGATATCTCTACCTATGAGATTGTTTTGGCACGATGGTAACAAAAAGAATTGATGGCCAAATTCTATTGGTCCCAATTTCACCATTTTTGGTTGAAACTTCAGTGCAGTCTGTGGAACGCCAGATGCTCCTTTCACAATGACTGAACCAAGCATTTTACAATCATTAGGGAGATTCCTCAAACAACTGATATCTGCCCCCGTGTCTATGATACCACTGATGTATTCCCCATTAATCTGAATAGTAATTAAAGGATCTTTCTGGTCATTGTTGTTATGCAAAGGTAACAGCTGTGTGTCTTCCTTCAGTGGCTGGATGGTGCTGGCTTTAGAATTCAATGCCTCTCTATTAGAAGGTCCATGGTAATCACAACAAGAATTCACTTCCTGGGAAATGTCTTCTCCCATTAGCACATCCTCTGTATTGTAAGAGACTAAGTCTGCCCCTCCCCCTTGCTGCTTGTCTACAGAACAAAATGGCTTCTCTTGAATCAGAATTTGAAATGTGACAGTTTCTTCCACCATTCCAGGGCATTGTAAGTCTCTAGTCATGGCTTTAGGGACAGGATTAGGTGTAATATCCTCCCCCCTCACCAAGACTTGAGGTTTCAGTCCTGTTTGTGTGTTAATTTCTGTGATATAAATATCCTCGGGTGGCCCTGTCTGTACAAGCCTCGGTTTAAACCCACTGGTGTTTTTTTCTCTGCTAGTTGGCAGCTGCTCTGAAAACTCATTGGCTACATTGTATTTAGGCTCAAAACTCTCAGCCTTGGGGTTTAGACAGAAAAGTAACTCTCCCTGCTGTTATAGTGCTCTCTGAGCTTGAGAACTGAATCTGCAACTTTGTTACTCTCTCGTCCTCCATTTTGTTTCCAGGAGTTGCACTAAGTGATACAGTTTTCTCTTTGGCTAAGCACAGGTCTAGGGATTTGGAAATTTTTCCAAATTGATTCCCTTGGCTACTTTCATTGCTTGACATAACTATTGATTGGTTATTCGCCACAATGTATTTTTTACTTCCTAGCTCAAATTTTAACCCATTTGACCGTAGGTTTCTGTCAAAATCCTTCAGTCCTTCTACTGAAGTCTGTGAAATTGTGCTTTCCACAAGAGAATTTTCCCTTCCATAAATTTCTTTATGCAATTTCTCTATATCATTTTGCAAATGTAAATCAGCCATTGACTTCCTCCTATGTTCAAATATGGTATAATGATTTCCCTCAACACTTTCCATCAATAATACATTAGCCTCATTCATGTCTTTGAGCTTTTTGCTCTCTATATCTGCCTTTTCTCTTTGATGATGTGTCTTATAAATTAAACTTCATTGCAATACATTTCTTGGCCTGGCTCCAAGCTTCAAAAATTTCTCCATTTCCTCTAAAGATGGTTTGTCTGATTTCTTGCAATCATGTTGGCAACAAGCCTGTGATTTTTGTGCTTTGCTTGCCCAACTATTATTTGCATAGGATTTCTTGTGTGTATCAGATTTATCTTTACTGAAATCAATTTGTTTCTTGAATCTACAGTCCCTTAAAAAATGGCCTGGTCTGTGGCAAAGATAACACCTAGGAATTGACTTATTTGATTTCTTTTGACTATAGTAGGTGGTTTGGGGTTTAGAGTCTCTATCTTTAGCAATTTGCAAGGCAAAATTGCGAAATTCTTTTCAGTCTTCTCGTATTTCCTTGAGCTGACTCTTTAATTCCTGTATTGTCCTGTCTTTCTCAGAGTCTAGCTCATGTTTGATTTGATTTTCTTTCTGCCTAGACTCATGAATATAAGTGGCATGTTTCCTGATCTCTTCCAAGGACAATTCTTCCCATTGTGGACAGCTCTACCTAAAGTAAACCTGTATGGGTACACTTGCTGCCTTTATAAATTGCCTCTTGATGTGAGGTAAAGCCTCATCAGCCTGATCCCTATTAAAACTCAATAGATTTTCTGAATATTCCATCAGACTGTCCAAAAACAAACTCAGATGTTCTTCCTCAGACTGCCTCATCTTTTCAAATCTACTCCAGCCATTAGGTCGCTTAGCATGTATTTTAACTGCCTCTAAAAGATCAGATCTGCATTTTATCTGGTTTCTCATGTTTTCAGGAGAACTCAAATCAATAGTTGAATGGTCCCTAGGCCAGTCCATCAAAGTGGCATTCGATCTTGTTTCTTCAATGAACCTAGCCTTTTCACTAGGTGTGAAAAATTCCTCAAGGACAAATTCATCGTCCTGATACGATGGATTAAAAAGGCTGAATGTCCTTTTCAATTCCTTGGCTGCCTTGTAAGGTGAAAGGAAGAATTTGGGGGAACCTCCTCCTCAGCACCTCCAAATCCTGGGCTGTGAATGCCTTATAGGTCTTCATATTCACTGCCTCACCATCAGCCCTAAACTGAGTCTGATCTATAATGGGTAACAAAGTCACAGTAGCCGATGCCATTGCCCCCTCCTCAGTTTGAGTAGCAACCCCAGTCTCTTTGTCATCTGCCATCTCAGTCTGTGTACCAATAGTAATCATCACTTTCTTGGGAGTCATTTTATCTTTAGGGAAGTACATGCCTTCAATGAGTTCCAGTTGCAGAATGGTATGCTTGTCCAATTCCTGTCCTAGTCTAATTTTGTTGTTGGTCTCTATCATCATCTTTAATTGATCTTTCATAAGGGATATAACATCATCTTTGTCTGATCTTCCTTTACCAAAAACAAAAGAGTAAACCTTTCTCATAGCCATAATTGCCTGTATTAGAGTCACCAAAGCCACAACCACCGCTGGCAGGTAGGACAGAAACTCTGCCAGGGATATAGTTAAGTATTTGTACATGTCATAGATCTGAACCAGCTTCATTAGATAATCTGGTATAATACAAAACCAAAGCCTTATCACTCCCTGAGTGAAGGAATACAGGAACATGGCCAATGTGCTTAAAATAAAAACAGCTCTCACAAACCCCATTATCTTTTTGCTGTTTCAACAGGTCCAAAGCCTGGCTACGCCAAAAACTGTGAGCCCCCATCAATAGGATTCTGTGCCTATGTTGATTGGCCTTTGTTGTAGAACATCCCAGCCCACTTCCTCATAATAACCTGTCTTCATGGCTGTAGAGAACCATAAAAAAGCAATTTGATCTGTAATTCTTATCAGATCCAACTATAACTGATGATTATAATCAATTTTAACTTCTTTCATTATTCAAAGTTTTCCTGTCTAAAAAATCATGTTATTTTGAAGAGAAGGGGGATATGTCGGGAGCTATTAAGAGAAATTAGAACCTCAAGTAGATATTTTTATCTGGACCCCCTAAAAAGATCAATACAGACCAGCAGAGCCGTGTATTATCTTTCCTCCCTATCTAAATATGGGATGAGACAGGTGTGGGATATCTAAGATAAAAATCTGAGATTCCTCTTTTGATTCCTTTCATAATTCTCACCTTCCTTCAAAATACATTATAGTCTTATTGAAAAAGCTTTGGGCTCTCAGCACTCCAGCAGGAGGGGGGCTAACTCTATTCCCCTTTGCCCAAGAACACAGATGGCTGGTACGGCCAAGGCCAAACCCTTGGCAAGGCATTTTGCCCAGAATTAAAGTAAAATAATGAGGCTCAAAAAATTGTTTAATACCATCAAGGCTGAGAAACTGATGGGGCTTTCCGACCTAACGGAGATGTCCCAGGCTCCACTTAAAGATAACACATGTAGTTGATAGTTTAGCATAGGTTTTTGTCTACACCTTGGAGGCTTCTAAGGCTTTTGTTTTGACTATAGTAAAAATCTTGCTCTCTGTAACTGTGGGAAACTTTCTTGGCTTTTGGGGGAAGGAGATCTTTAATTTCCTTTATAATAAAGTGGCTACTTCAGTATTTCTTGAAGTACAATGAGCTAACAAGCCGTGCTTCCAATCTGTTTCATTCTTTGCGTCCAATGACCACCCAGGCCACTCAGATTAGTCTCTGGTTTTAGAGTATCGGTCTCTATACATGGCAACCCACCTCAGTGAGAGCAAGAGACACTTGAATCTCACTCCCATCTGAATTGCAAAGGAAGAATATATGCACACACAGTTGAGCACAGAAATACATTTTTTTTAAAAAGATGAGGCTACATCCATTGAGGAATGGCTGAACACATTGTGGTATATGTTGGAATACTATTGTGCTATAAGAAATGATGAACAGGACGGTTAAAAAACCAAACCAAACCAAACCAAACCAAACTAAACCAAACCTGGGAAGGCTTAATGAACTGATGCAAAGTGAAGTGAGCAGAACCAGGAAAACACTGTACACAGTAACAGCATACACTGTGGCGATGGGTTAGCTACTCTGATTCAAGATAATTCCAAAGGACCAATGATTAAAAATGATATCCAACTCTAGAGAGAAAACTGATGATCTCTGAGTGCAAAATGAAGCATTTTTAAAGTTTATTTTAAATATATTTTTAATATATTTTAAAGTTTATATTTAATATATTAATATATTTAATATGTAATATATTAATATATTTTAATAAGGTTTTGCATGACCTCATAAGTATGATAAAAATCAAATTGCTTGTCTTCTCAAGGAATAATTGGCATTGTTCTCAAGGAGGGGGAAGAGGTGGGAGGGAAGGAAAGAAGTGGGAATTCAAAATCTTAGAAAATTATTGTTAAAAATGTTTTATATGTATTGGGAAATATTTAATGAAATAATTTAAATGATTAAAAATAAAAAGATTAGGCAAAGGGGAAAATGAAAAGGAGGATATGTTTAAAGAGGAATGTGTTTAAAAATCTATATATGTAATTGGCCATATTAATAACAAAAACTTGATTGTATCAAGAGATACAGAAAAAGCTTCCCATAAGATCCAACATCCATTATCATTAAAAATACTAGAAAGTATATAAATAAATGGATACTTCCTTAATATGATAGGTTGCATCTATCTAAACCCAAGAGCTATCATTATCTGTAAAGGGGTAAACTAGGCTTTTCCAACGACAGGGATAAAGCAAAGATATCTATCTTTAACATTACTATCCAATATAGTGCTAGAAATGCTAGCCATAAGAATGAGACAAGAAAAAGGAATGGAGGAAATTAGGCAAAAAAGAAAAAAATTGACACTTTTTGCAAATGATATGGTTTACATATAAAACCCTGAAGAGACAAATAAGTAGTAACTTAAGGGAAGAAAGAACAAGGGACAGAATAAGCATTTATAAAGCACCTCCTATGTGCCAGGCACTGAGCTAACTACTTTATAAATATTATTTCATTTGATCCTCACCACAACTCTGAGAGATAGGGACTATTATTAACCCTATTTTACAGATGAGGAAATTAAAGCAGTTTAATGACTTGCCAAGGTTACACAAGCAGTAAGGATGTAAAGCTAGATTTGAACTTTGCCTTCCACGCTTCAGATGTAGCATTTTATCCACTGTGCCACCTAGCTAACTTTAATGAAAACAGTGAACAAACTTTAACAAAGTTGCAGGATATAAAATAAATCTACATAAATCAGTATATCTGTCTACTAGCAACAAACTAAGCAGGAAAAGATAAGAGAAATTCTATTTTAAAAACCATATTGGCTGTAAAATACTTGGGAGTCTATATACCAAGACACACACAGGAACCATTTCAACATAGCTACAAAGCATTCTTTACCTAAATAAAGACATCTAAATAATTAGAGAAATATTAGTTGCTCATGGTTAGGCCAATCCAATATAATAACATTGTTGATATAACCTAATTTCCATAGTTAGTGCCACACCAATCAAACTACCAAAGCATTACTTTATAGAACTAAAGAAAATAATAACAAAATTCATCTGAAGGAACAAAAAGTAGAGAATATTAAGGGAAATAATGAAAAAAGTAGGAGTGAAAGGAGCCTAGCAATACCAGATTTCAAATTAGATGACAAAGCAGTAATCATTTGGTATTGGTTAAGAAATGAAGAGGTTGGTTAGTGGAACGGATTAGATACATAATAAACAAAAACAAATTAGTACAGTAGCCTAGTGTTTGACAAACCTCAAAATCCTAGTTATTAGGTTAAGAACTCACTATCTGACAAAAACTGTTAGGAAAATTGGAAAGCATTCTGGCAAAAACTAGGTATAGACCAACATCTCACAATGTATACACCAAGGTAAGCTCCCAATGGGTAT
>NC_058132.1:66260620-66262509 GCF_016433145.1 Gracilinanus agilis
CACTGTACACAGTAACAGCATACACTGTGGCGATGGGTTAGCTACTCTGATTCAAGATAATTCCAAAGGACCAATGATTAAAAATGATATCCAACTCTAGAGAGAAAACTGATGATCTCTGAGTGCAAAATGAAGCATTTTTAAAGTTTATTTTTAATATATTTTTAATATATTTTAAAGTTTATATTTAATATATTAATATATTTAATATGTAATATATTAATATATTTTAATAAGGTTTTGCATGACCTCATAAGTATGATAAAAATCAAATTGCTTGTCTTCTCAAGGAATAATTGGCATTGTTCTCAAGGAGGGGGGTGGAAGGGGAGGAAAGAAGTGGGAATTCAAAATCTTAGAAAATTATTGTTAAAAATGTTTTATATGTATTGGGAAATATTTAATGAAATAATTTAAATGATTAAAAATAAAAAGATTAGGCAAAGGGGAAAATGAAAAGGAGGATATGTTTAAAGAGGAATGTGTTTAAAAATCTATATATGTAATTGGCCATATTAATAACAAAAACTTGATTGTATCAAGAGATACAGAAAAAGCTTCCCATAAGATCCAACATCCATTATCATTAAAAATACTAGAAAGTATATAAATAAATGGATACTTCCTTAATATGATAGGTTGCATCTATCTAAACCCAAGAGCTATCATTATCTGTAAAGGGGTAAACTAGGCTTTTCCAACGACAGGGATAAAGCAAAGATATCTATCTTTAACATTACTATCCAATATAGTGCTAGAAATGCTAGCCATAAGAATGAGACAAGAAAAAGGAATGGAGGAAATTAGGCAAAAAAGAAACAAAATTGACACTTTTTGCAAATGATATTATGGTTTGCATATAAAACCCTGAAGAGACAAATAAGTAGTAACTTAAGGGAAGAAAGAACAAGGGACAGAATAAGCATTTATAAAGCACCTCCTATGTGCCAGGCACTGAGCTAACTACTTTATAAATATTATTTCATTTGATCCTCACCACAACTCTGAGAGATAGGGACTATTATTAACCCTATTTTACAGATGAGGAAATTAAAGCAGTTTAATGACTTGCCAAGGTTACACAGGCAGTAAGGATGTAAAGCTAGATTTGAACTTTGCCTTCCACGCTTCAGATGTAGCATTTTATCCACTGTGCCACCTAGCTAACTTTAATGAAAACAGTGAACAAACTTTAACAAAGTTGCAGGATATAAAATAAATCTACATAAATCAGTATATCTGTCTACTAGCAACAAACTAAGCAGGAAAAGATAAGAGAAATTCTATTTTAAAAACCATATTGGCTGTAAAATACTTGGGAGTCTATATACCAAGACACACACAGGAACCATTTCAACGTAGCTACAAAGCATTCTTTACCTAAATAAAGACATCTAAATAATTAGAGAAATATTAGTTGCTCATGGTTAGGCCAATCCAATATAATAACATTGTTGATGTAACCTAATTTCCATAGTTAGTGCCACACCAATCAAACTACCAAAGCATTACTTTATAGAACTAAAGAAAATAATAACAAAATTCATCTGAAGGAACAAAAAGTAGAGAATATTAAGGGAAATAATGAAAAAAGTAGGAGTGAAAGGAGCCTAGCAATACCAGATTTCAAATTAGATGACAAAGCAGTAATCATTTGGTATTGGTTAAGAAATGAAGAGGTTGGTTAGTGGAACGGATTAGATACATAATAAACAAAAACAAATTAGTACAGTAGCCTAGTGTTTGACAAACCTCAAAATCCTAGTTATTAGGTTAAGAACTCACTATCTGACAAAAACTGTTAGGAAAATTGGAAAGCATTCTGGCAAAAACTAGGTATAGACCAACATCTCACAATGTATACACCAAGGTAAGCTCCCAATGGGTAT
>NC_058132.1:66263009-66272401 GCF_016433145.1 Gracilinanus agilis
TGGTTTAGACATAAAGGGTGACATCATAAACAAAGTAGAGAAAGCAAGGAAATTACCTGTCACATTTATGGATAGAGGAAGAGTTCATAACCAAACAGGAGATGGAGACAGTCCCATGAGATAAAATGGATAGCTAATTAAAAGGGTTTTTTGCACAAATAAAACCAATGCAACAAGAATTAGAAGTGAAGCACGTTAGGGGCAGCTGGGTAGCTCAGTGGATTGAAAGCCAGACCTAGAGACAGGAGGTCCTAGGCTCAAATCTAGCCTTAGGCACTTCCTAGGTGTGTGACCCTGTGCAAGTGACTTAACCCCTATTGCGTAGCCAATACATCTATATTTTACATACGTAATATACATCGAATTGATTCCAAGGCAGCAGGTAAGGGTTAAAAAAAAAAAAAAAGTGAAGCAGGTACATGGCAGTATAGACATTTCCTCCAATTCCCACAACCTCTCAAACCGCTCTAATAAAAAGAAATTATGTGCCAAATATAAAAGAAACCTTAGCTGACTCCAAGGTCTAGGACACCCAGAATCCAGAAGATCAGAAAAACAAAATCCCAGGAACTGGGATGCTCAGTAACTCTGAGCTCAAAAAGAAAAAAAGAAATGTCAATAAGACAGAATCAGTGGTGGGCTGCATAATCAGGGATGGGGATGTGGCAGGGAAGTGTCCTTTCTGATACTTAAAATAATTGACATTGTTCTAGAAATAAGACACAATGAAAAAGGACAAGTGAGGTAAACCCTACAAAGCAGTAGCTGAACGCCCTTATAGGTAAGAGACTAGAACAGGTACCTTGGAAACTTTGATTGTATGAAGAATACAAAGAGAGAGACCAGACAATTATAGAGATCATGAATCAGAGAATAAGGGTCTAGAGCAGGGGTCGGCAATGTATGGCTCTCGAGCCATATCTGGCTCTTTTGAGGGCCAGATATGGCTCTTTCTGCAGCAACCATAAAGTCCATTTTTTTTCAGGCGCTGTTACAGGAGCGCACACTGTGAGCACTGTACGGCTCTCGTGAAATGACATTTTAAAAAATGTGGTGTTTATGGCTCTCATGTCCAAAAAGGTTGCCGACCCCTGGTCTAGAGGAAATAGGAAGAGAAGATGGATAATGAAGAAAGTGAGAGAAATCCTCTTTGGAAATGGGCACTAAAAAATTAGAATTTAAAAACTAAAGACTAGGAACCTGAAAAGGAGGGGAAAGTTGAATATCAAATAAGGCAATGAGGCCAGGAAGGAGGGGAAGAGAGAGACAATGGAAATAGGACCACTTGAAAAAAAGATTTAAGAAATTGAAGAAACCCAATACTGTGTTTACAGCAGAAAAGAGAACTTGAAATTGAAAAGCTTTTGCACAGACAATATTAATGCTTCTTGAAGAAGGAGGGAAGTGGTTGAATGGGGAAAAGCTATTACCATATTTTTCTGATAAGGGTTTAGTATCCAAGATAATATATAAACAATATATAAATAATATATAAACAATTAGTAAATATATACAAGACAGCCATTCCCAATAGATGAATTGTCAAAGGGTATAGGAAAAAATTCTCAAAGATCTATAACGTATTCACAACCATATTAAAAAAAAACACTCCAAGTCACTAGTAAGAGAAATGCAAATCAAAATAACTCCAAGGTTTCACTTTACACCCTGCAAATTGGAAAAATAATTAAAAAAAAAAGCAACAGTCAGTGTGTTGGTAGTATGGAAAGATGAGCACACTAGTACATTGTTGGTGGAGCTGTGAAATGATACAACCCTTTTAGAAAGCAATTTGGAATTATGCAAAGAAAGCGACTAACATGTCCATTGCTCTAAGTTTATACCACAAGAAAGCCATCGATACTCCAAAATACTTATAGCAGTTTATGTGATAGCTAAGAACTGGAAACAAAGTAGATGCCCTTCAATTGGGAAATGCCTAAACCTGACTGTAATAGATTATTACTGTGCTGTAAAAAATAATACATGTGGAAAACAGTAGGGCAGAAACTAGGTATAGACCAATATCTCACACCCTATACTAAAATAGACACATGATTTAGATATAAAGGATAATACCATAAGCAAATTAGGAGAACATAGAATAGTTTACCTGTCAGATTTATGGAGAAGGGAAGAATTTATGACTGAACAAGAGATAGAAAACATTATGAGATATAAAATGGATAATTTTATTATTTTTAAATATATATCATATAATATATAATAAATGTATATTAAATTATGACGGTTTTGTACAACCCCCCCCCAATATAACTAAGATTAGAAGGGAAACAACAAATTGGGGGAGAATTTTATAAGAAATTTCTCTGATAAAGATCTAATTTCTCAAATATATAGAGAATTAAGACATAGTTATAAGAATACAAGTCATTTCCCAAATGACAAATGGTCAAAGAATATGAACAAACATTTTCCCAATGAACAAGTCAAAGTTATCAATAATCATATGAAAAAATGTTCTAGGTTTTGTTATATTCAAGCTCTGAGAGTTGGTTTGTCTCACTTTGATTGACAGGGGAAGACAGTTGGAGACCCCAGAATGTTGGCAGAGGCAGTTAGGAGAGGAAAAAAGTCGGTTGGCCTAGGGAAAAAGAGCCCTCACAGCCATCTGGGAGAGGTCTTTGGTTTTTGGTCCTGGAGGCTCAGGTCTTCGGTCTTTGAGCTTTGACCATTGATCCTCTCTGAATCTCCCTAGATCTTTAGGGATTTGAATTGTCATTAGCTATTAGGTATCTGGGCCCGGGAGGTGAATGGAGGGAGGGAGGTAGAAGAAGAGGGTGGATTTCCTAAGGGATTTCTTCCTAAAGGCTGTGCAGGCTGACATCACAAACTGAGAACTGAGAAGCTGAGAGAAATCACAATATCTGTACCAACTGGGCAGGCTGACATCACAAATTGATACTAAGAAAACTGAGAGAGGTCATCTGTCTCTGTACCAACTGAACAGATTGCCCTCTGATTTGGCAGTGGCCAAGCTGAACCAGAGGAGTGCGAAACCACTAGCAGCAGCTAACTGAAACAACAGCCTACAGTCCTGAGAGATTATTGATCATAGCTAGTGACAGGGTCTCCTATCCCCAATCCGTTCCTGATTATTCCTTCACCTATTTAACATCAATAGATAAAGTTTATTTAAGTACCTTCCTTGAGTGGTCATTACATCATGGCCCTTGGGGAGGGATCAACGCAGTCAGATGAAAACATTATCCAAGGCTAATAGAGCCCAATATTAATAATCAATCCAACCCCAGGTGGGATCTGAAAGGGTTACCCATCTACCTGACCATTAAGGGTCCTGCCTGGGCACTGTTATATTTAGAAAGGGACTTATCAAACTAAGGTGACTGAGTGGGTGTTCCAGTCACCAGCTACCTAGGGGAATACAAAAGGCACAGCTTCCCTAACCAATATCCCCTAGGAGCCTATTAGCAGTATCAAGAAGAGTCCCAACTATTATTTTTTTTTTATAACAATCTGTATCCCAGAGATAAAAAAAAAGGTGGGGGGAGGAAGGAGGACCTACTTGTTTAAAAATATTTATAACTGCTCTTTTTGTGTTGGCAAAGAATTGGAAATTGAGGGGATGTCCATCAATTGAGGAATGGCTGAATGGTATATGATGGTAATGGGTGTGTAATTAGGATTTGCTCCCCAAAACTCTCTTTCCCAGCTTCCCATCTTTAATCTTACATTACGTCCTGCTCTATCCCTCTCCTCAGCCCATTAAAAAAAAAAACCTATTAAAATTTAGTTTTATTGTCATGCAAAGCACACTCACTTAGATACTGCTCATTGTTGTAAGAGCACACTCATACATAACCAAAACCCCAAAATAAAACTGTAAATAACATTGATGTGCATTGTTGAGAGTAGACAAGTTTTCACAGATAATCTTTGTCCAATATTGCTGTTATTGTGTACAATGTACTCTTGGTTCTGCTTTATTTGTTCTGCATCAGTTCCTGCAGATCTTTTCAGCTTTTTCTGAAGTCATCTTGCTTATCATTTCTTATAGCACAGTAGTATTCCATCTCCAACATGTACCACAATTTGTTCAGCCATTCCCATGTTGATGGACATCCCCTGAAATAAATAACTGAAATACCAGGGTAGTATGAATGGGATGTTGGTTGGTTCAGGGAATAGGTCTAAATAGTTACTCGGGGCCAGTAACAGAAGATAACACAGGTTTTGGGAAGGCCAACAGGATATAGGTGACAGGCTAACAAATATAGTCCAGGCAGAGGTAACAAACACAGGGATGGTTTGGTTTATTAAAGTAAGGGAAGATAGGAAAGGGAATTTGGATAACCTTATCTAATATTCACTAACTAACCCTCCCCAAGAGATTATTCCCTCACGGGATTGAGAGAGATTGAGCTATACTGGTCCTTTACCGATCTACCTGAAAACCCAGCCTCCAATATAAATAGTCCTCTAAACCAGTCCCCCTTGGATGGTAACAGAGCTATTGAGTTTGGAAGCTAAACAGGTCAGGGCACAGGGAGAGGTTCTCATGGACAGATGTCTTTTTTTTTTTTTTTACAAGAACAAAGTGCTTTATTTCATATGCTTCATATTTGGAAGAATAAGCAATCCTCTTTGGACTTCCATTTTGTCTCCTTTTCCCGTCCCATTCACATATTGCTGTTGTTGGTCCTTCATTTTTGAAGACCAATGACATCAGGGTGAGTGAAGTCTTGACTTGCTCATGAATCTGATTTTAGTGAAGCAGAGTTCTTTTTTTTTTTTTTTAATATTTAAATATTTTATTTTTTTAGAAAAATTTCCCATGGTTACATGATTCATGTTTTTACTTTCCCCTTCACTCCCCATATCCAACACACATTTCCAGTGGTTTTAAAATGTGTCATCAATCAAGACTTATTTACATTATTGATAGTTGCATTGGTGTGGTCTTTTCGAGTCTACATCTCCAATCATGTCTCATGGACAGATGTCTATGCCAGTGATGGGCAAACTATGGCCTGTGGGCCAGATGTGGCCCCCTGAAATGTTCCATCCAGCCACATGACATTATTCCTAATCTGATGAATACAATGAGTAGGATACAATACAATGAAACTTCGAAAGAGTTGCTTTAGACTGAGGGACTTATGAGAAAGAAAACTAGCAACATTCAGAGGAAGAACTGTGGGAGTTCACAGAAGAAACTGCTTGAACACATGGGCTGATGGGGATATTAGGGATGTAGACACTAAACGATAACTCTAGTCCAGCTATTAATAATATGGAATTAGGTCTTGATCAATGATACATGTAAAACCCAGTGGAATTGTGCGTTGGCTAAGGGAGGATATGGGGGTCTGGGGGAGAGGGAAAGAACATGAAATATGTAACTATGGGAAAATATTCAAAATTAAATAAAAATTTAAAAAAAAGTTGCCTTGGAAACACTGACAGATGAGCATTTCCTTTCCTTTGGCCCTCTCTTTAAAAAGTTTGCCCATTACTATCTTAGATGGTTCAAGAAGCTCTATAGATGTATCACTCAGCCAGCAGGAAGCAGGATATCATAGGAACAGGTATGATGAGAAGATGTAGCAGAAAGAAAGCCACAGGAGAAAAGCCAATCTCACTAGGGCCACCCCAGGGAGACAAGACTCAGCCTCCAGGCTTAACTGACTGTTAGAAAACAGCTCAGTCACTTCTGCAGAATTCCAGAACCTTTCCTGCCTCTGCATCTTTTCTGCTAAACTCCTCTTTCCTAATAACATCCCTCAATTTCTAATTCTTTGCCACCACAAAAAGAGCTCCTTTAAATATTTTAGTACAAGTAGGTCCCCCCCCCTTTTTTTGGTCTATTTGGGATACAGATCCAGTATTCCTCAGCCCATTTTGGCCTTAATTACCATTCCATTCTACCCAAAGGGGAAGATCAAACAACCCAGTCCTTTCCCCTTGCTAGCAAAATGGGCAAAAGGTTACTGTTGGCAACTGGTTCTTTGTGGAAAACGCTAAACCCTAGGATGGCTTCTGCCTGCCAAAGCTACCCTGCAAGGAAAGCAAATTCATTAGAATATTAAGCCAAGCAAAAACAGAATTGAGAAGATGAACCCACCAAAGACACATGTAAAAGTTTGTATTCTCAGTGATTGGTGTAGCCATGCCCATGCTCCCTTTTCTTTAAATGGAAAAACTCTGGAACTGATTGACTGACTGCAAGTTAGGAAGTTTGGATTTGAGTAACTAATGGGACCTTGAGCAAGAGGGATTCTGTGTCCTTATCTGCCAAAGGAGGAAGTTGGATGAGGTCATACTGAGCACCCTTGCAACTCTAACATCTGTGGCTCCAAAAAGAAATAAAATTTGACTATTTTTAGAATTAGAGAATTTATGGCTCTATGGGGGTCACAGACCACTAAAGTTTATTTTTTATTGGGTAGGAAACTAAAATGTTTAACACATCAATAGTTTGTTATTCATATGAAAACAAAAGAAATATCTGCATGCTCAGATCTCCTATACTGTAATGAAGTGTTAAGAGGTCAAATTTGAACCCTGGACCTCCCTTTCTAGGCCTGGCCCTCAATCTGCTGAACCATGTAGTTGCCTCCATTAGTATCATCTCAAGACAAATTCATCCATTGTTCTTTCTCTTTCTCTACGTTCCTCCCATCTGTCTCTACCATTCCCATTCCCATTGACTTCCATAGCTTCACAGAATTTTGAGCTGGAAATGACTCTTAAGGCCATTTTGTTCACTGCCACTCCTGACCCCCAAATTGACAGAGGAAATTCCTGCTTCCTGCTTCTCTCCCTTCCAATGTGCCGTGCACATGTGGCTAGATCTTCCTCCTGCATAAGTCTTAGCCCTGCAGTCATCTATGGCACAAAATAGCATTGAACTGAAGATTCTAGCATGGGCCAATTGAACCACCTCTGTAAAATGAGCCTAATACTGGTTAATGGCTCTTTTATTAGGCTGTTGTGAGGGTAGCACTTTGCAACCCTTACAGAACCAAAGAAATTAAGACAAACAAAAACCCTTCTTTGGCCTGTAGAATAAAATCCATATGTGGTGGGCTATCTGGGTAACTCCAGAGTTTGGTTCTGATCTTCCATTCCAGCCTCATCTTTGCTGCCCCCACACATGCTCCACTTCTTGTCCTTACTGTCCCAGACATGCCATAGTCTCCTACCTTGGAGTCCTGTTCTCCTCCAATGGAATACCCACTCTCTACTATCTCCATCTTATCTCCTTCCTTTGGGCTCCTCCTCTACACACACCGAGCTTTGCCAGTTGCAAGCGATTGAGGGGTGCCTTCTCTTTCTAAACTGCTTACAGGGCTTTAAAACACTTTTATATGCATAATTTTGGGGGGAAGCAGAAAAGTGGGAAAAATACTAGTTCTGAGGACTTAGGCTTAATACACATGATCACAGGCAAGTCCCTTAACTTAACTCTCCTGATCTCTGTTGTGAAAGGAAAGGATCGGACTAAATGGCCTTCCAGATCTATGAGCTTGTGATTTAGGTGTTTCCTAGCTCTGGTCCATTTTACCCGGATTTGCCATATTGTGAACAGGTATATTAAATTTGAAAACCAATGCAATTTTCCCATCTAAAATAGATCATGAAATTATGTACCAGAAATACCTGTGAAGTATTGGGAGGTATAAAAATACATTAAAATGTATTCTAGTTGACAAAAATGTGCCCATTTTCTTCTCTGCTTTTAGTTAAGAGAATATATGCCCATGCTCCCAGCCCATCAGCACACAAAGATTCTACCAATATTTTTCAAGCCCCAAAATAACCTGTAGCCAAATTAATATTAGTAGGAATACTAGGAAATGGTGATCTTGAGCAGGCATCAAACAGCAACCCAAATGGCCTGTAGCGCTCCCGAGTATGATCAAGCCAGATTAAAATGGAATTGGAAGGGTTCCGGGTTAAGATGGCGGCAGAGTAAGAAGAAGCTCTTAACCTCTCCTGACCGAAACACACAAAACTCCTCAAGGGGACATAAAAACAAGTCCAGACGAATGGAGGAACCCCACAACAGAGCACAGCGTGGAAGGTGCGTGGAATCGAGGCATTTCCATGCTATAAAGGGGTGAAACAGCTCTCACTAAATCGCGGGCTGAGCAAACAACCCACCCCCACCCCCTCCACACACACCACCTATAGCTCCGAAGCCAGCTAAAAAGAAATAGAGCAAGTTTGGGGCACCCATTGAGTCATTGGCAGCTCTGGGGCCTGTTCCTGAGAGCAGCAAGATTTAGGACCCCAAAAAGCTAAAGAACGCACACGAACGCTGAGCGCGGGAGAAGGGTGCAGACCGCCGGCGCAGCGCGCAGGGCTCGGGAACAGGGCACAGGCGCGGTTGGAGGCAGACACAGCCGCGAGCCAAAGCTCTGAAACCCTGAGTGGGGAACCAGTGCAGATGGGTATACGACTGTGGAAGCAGCACCCTGAGACTTGTAAAGAAACCTCCGGCAGAGGATCAAGCAAGGGGGTCCACCAGGGGGCTTCACCTTGGAAAAAACCAGACCTCAGACCTCAGGAGCAAAAAGACCACGGACAGACCCTGAGCGCAAGGATAAACCTGAGAAGCTGCTGGGCTAAAGATGGCTACCCAGTCTCAGGAAGTTCAGAAGAGAAAGATTAACAACAAGAAAAAGAAGTCTTTAACACTCAACAACTTTTACACAGAGAAAATCCAGACAACCCAGCAAACAGAGGACAAGAACAAACAAGCATCCGGACCCTCCTCAAATAAGGAAAACTCCTCACAAGCTATGGAAGAGTTCAAAACTGAGACTTTAAGGAAAATGGAAGAGATCTGGCAAGAAAATAACAGTTTAAAAGGTAGAATCTTGCAACTGGAAAGTGAGGCTCAGAAACCAAATGAACTGATAAGCAAATTGAACACCAGAAATGACCAGATTGAAAAGGAATACCAGAAGATTATAGCCGAAAACCAGAAGATTATAGCCGAAAACCAATCCCTAAAGGCTAGAATTGAGCAACTGGAAGCTAATGATCTCTCAAGACAACAAGAACAAATAAAGTCAAAAGACTGAAAAAATAGAAGGAAACATGAAATATCTCAATGAGAGAGTGACAGACCAAGAAAACTGGTCTAGAAGAGACAAGTTGAGAATCATTAGTCTTCCAGAAAAACCAGAAATTAATAGAAACTTGGACTCCATACTAACAGAAATTATTCAGCAAAATTGCCCTGAAGTCCTACAACAAGAGGGCAATATAGACATTGAAAGGATTCATAGAACACCTGCGACATTTGATCCTGATAAGAAAATGCCCAGGAATATAATTGCCAAATTCAAGGGTTTCCAAGCAAAAGAAAAAATCTTACAAGAAGCCAGAAAGAGACAATT
>NC_058132.1:66274381-66334549 GCF_016433145.1 Gracilinanus agilis
GGGGGGAGGGCGAGGGGTGAAGGGGAAAGTAGGAGCATGAATCATGTAACCATGTTAATTTTTCTAAAAAATGAATATTAATAAATATTAAAAAAAATTATACCAAAGAAAAGGGTAGAGAGAAAGAATGATTCAGATATAACAGTGGAACATGCAGAATGGTATTACTCTATTATAATCCATTGCCACATGAGCCAAGGTGGTGGTGTTTTCTCTCTAGTGACACAAGTGGGCCTTACCTGGTTCTGGGTTACAGTGAGGCCATTGGCTGGCATAAAATTGTTCCCACTAAAGCTGTTTCCTCCAAAGCCTCCTGTATCTCCTATTCCAGAAGTGTTGAGAGATGGTCTTCCTGCCAAGGGCTTTAAAAATTAAAAGAAACATTAGAATACTGTGTTGGAGGAGTCAAGAAATTGAGTTCTAATCCTAGCTCTGCCACTAAATTCCCTGTGTGGCCTTCCACTCTCTGAACCCTGAGTTCTCACCTCTGTAAAACTTGAAAGGATTAGATTTGACAGATCCTAGCCTCCCTTTCAACTCTGACAATGGTCTATGACCCTGGCAGACTCATTAATTAACCCTCCATTTACTTTATCAAAGAAGCCTTTGGCTAAGAGTTATAGGTTCAACAAGTTAAGCCAAGTGTTTCCTGTTGCATGTCTTTGGGTTTGGGAGGGTAAATTTGAAGTAATTCTGGGAAAGCCCCATCAGAAAAAGGGAAAGAAAGATTCTCAGCCAGCTCCTTTAAGATGTGTACAATCAGGTGAGGTCCCTGTCTCAAGATGCTAGGCAAGGTATATAGAATAGCAAGTAGAGAAAAGAAGAGTTAGGTTTTGTTGTTGTAGTTGTTTTGGTTTTAAAATGGAAAGGCCTTTGGTTATAAAAGGTATACAAATTGGTAAAAACCTCCCATGAACAAACAATTGTGAAACCTTGGACAATATGATTTCAGAGGCAGGGTGAGTCTGAAAAGGATGGGGGAGGACTTAGCAGATTGTAAGCTCAATTGGAGGCCACCCTGTGATAGGCAGGAAAGCTAGGAAGATCTCAGGCTGCATTGGAAAAGGAATCATTGCCAGGGCTAGGACATGATAGCCATGCTCCACTCTGTCCAGTTCACACAATTTCTTTGGGTTCTGGGTCTAGTTTGGGGCAAGGGGGGGCACATTTTAATAAGGCCATGGGTGAGCAGGAGGAAGATCCAGGAGGGCAACCAGGATGAAAGGCCCACACTTAATGCTATGAAAGATGAGCTGAAGGATGTTTAGTCTAGGGAAGAGACCTGGGGAGAGTAGAGTGGGACATGAAAGGAGAGTGGAGGAAAGGAGTCTTCAAATGCTTCAAAGATTGAAAGAGAGAAGAGACTGACCTACTCTGCTTGGTCCTAGAAGACTAGAAGAACTAGTGGGAATAGGTAGAAATGACAAAGGTCTTCCTAGCAATCTGAGCTATGCACATGGGAATGAGTTCTCTCTCAGTAGAAGCCTTCAAGAAATGCACGCTGTTAAATCAAAGAATCACAGAATTAGAGGATGGAAGGGATTTTATTGTCCACTTAGTCCAACCCTTGTTGGAGAAATTCCCCCTGGAGCAGAAACAACAAAGGGCCATCCAGTCTCTTCCTGAGAAGCCCCTACCTCCAAGGTATATAGTCCATTCTGCCTTTGGACCACTCTGACTACTGAGCCTAACTGGTCTCTTGGTCACTTCCATCCCACCCAAGTATAATCCATCCATCATATGCCAGCCTTTCAGATACTTCCAGAGCTACCACAGGCCCTTGAGAACTCCCCTCTCCAGGCTAAGCAGCCCCATTTCTTTCAGCCGTCCTTCATATCACCCCAAGGGCTGCCTTCTTCCAGCCACTCTTTAGCTTCTCAACAGCTTAGCATCTTTACCTCACAGTGCCCAGAACCAAACAGAATCTTCCAGATATGGTCTGATAAGGGCAGGGGCCTGCCACCATCTGCCCCTGGAAATGGGCAGGCAACAATGGGGGTTAAGTGACTTGCCCAGGGTCACACAGCTAGGAAGTGTCTGAATCCAGATTTGAACCTAGGACCTCCCATCTCCAGGTCTGGCTCTCAATCCACTGAGCCACCCAGCTGCCCCCTCAGAGGGAATTATTGATGAGCAGGACAGTTCTGAAAATAATTTATGGTATAATAATCTTTAAAAAAATGAGCAAGTGGTATGAAATAGATTCTTGGGATGAAAATTGTCATTTCCTAAGTGCCTTGGGAAAGTCACTTAACCTCAATTCCCTAGCCCTTGCCTCTCTTCTGTCTTGGAATTGATACTAAGAGCAGGGGTCAGCAACCTTTTTGGCCATGAGAACCATAAACGCCTGCAGAAGGAGGAGGATGGAGGCAGAAGGCGCTGGAATCTGGGGCAAGGGCTGAAGGGCCCCCTGGGGTATATCCTGGGGCTCTGCCTGGACTGGCCAGTCGGGAGGTAGAGCCAGATATGGCTCGAGAGCCATACGTTGCCAACCCCTGCTAAGAGGATAGGCACAAGTTTTTTAAAAAAGACTACAAATGGCTTTTTTCTTTTTAAACCCATACCTCCTGTCTTAGAATCCATAGTGAGTATCAGTTCCAAGGTGGAAGAGCACCAAGGGCTTTTTTTTTTAATGCCAATCTGTATAATTATTCACATTTTTTATAAAAATGCCAGTTAATGAAATGATTACAATCTCCAAAGTAACCACTACACTGACATAACCCTGTGCCACAAGCCAGAACATGGAATCATATAAAGCATCCTAAGTACCCTAAGCACCTGTATAGATGCTTCCTTCATACACATAGCAACCCCTATAGGTAAAGAAAACTAATGAAACCTAATGACTATTCCCTCATTTCTTCACATCCTAAAACAGGAAAGAAGGATCAGTGAAAAGGAGCTTGACCTCCCCGGTGTGCCTCTATGTCATATCATCTGAAGAGATGCCAAGAAAGATGTTGGTGGAATCACTACCTTGGCATAAGAGTCAATAAATGGCAAGGATATCATAGGATGATTGAAGTTACTTTTAAGGCTAGATCTCTTCTATGATAGAAGTAGGCTGTGGGGGGTGGGGGTGGGGGGTGGCAAAAAAGAATTTTCCCACCTAAATTTTAGTGCTAGGAAGAATAAAAAATCCCCCACCATGTTCCAAACTAGCTTTATCCCAGTAACTGAGCCTAGATGAGACCACCCTTGTTATTACTCGATACTCTATAAATCAAAACATATCGAAATCTAGAGATTGCAGGATCCTTCCTTGCCTTCTATATATAGGATCCTTCCATAGCCACTATAGACAATAGACCTGTCCAGAGCAAGGCACTCTAGTTACAGTCAACTGGAGTTAAGTAACTTGCTTAGGGTTCCACAGCTAGGAAGTGTCTGAGATCACATTTGAACCCAGGTCCTCCTAATACCAGGCTTGGCTCTGTTCACTAAGGCACCTAGCTGACCTTGTAAATGCTCTTTACGTGACATTTAAGTTCATAAAAAAAGAAAAACACATTCCCTTTTACCTCTAAATCTTATCCCATCCCAGAGAAAGTTAAAAAATTAAAACACCACACTTTTAAAATTCTGATTTTATGTCCATCTTGTCTCCCCACACTGGACTGTGATCTCCCTCCAGAGCATTCCCTTTGCCTCGCTTTCTAACCCCAGCATTTAGTGCAGCACTTGGCACACAGTAAGTGCTTAATAAATGCATGCTGATGTACTGATTGACCAAAAAGAAGCACTCACCTGGCTGACAGATTGGCTTAGTATCATATGTGCATTGACGGTTTCCAGGATATGTATGGTAAACTCATTCATGTCCTCCAGAGGAAGAATCTTGAATGCCACCAGGCTCTTTTTGTTCTGTTCAAATAACAAAACTGTTTAGGTCAAAGTAGGGAACACAGTAGGAGCTCTCTCTGCAAACTGCCATTAAGGTAAGTGGCACAAACATTGTGAAAGTCAGGGATGGCATGGGGTCCAAAGCATTTGGAAGCTGGTTGTCTGGAATTATGAACATATTTACCACAGAAACATTAAGAATAAATGGCAGAGACAACTAGGTGGCTCAGTGGAAAGAGAGCCAGGCCTAGAGTGAGAAAGGCTTGGGCTCAAATCTGGCCTCAGACACTTCCTACCTGTATGACTCTGGGCAAGTCACCTAACCCCAATTGCCTAGTCCTGGACATTCTTCTGCCTTGGAATTGATATTTAGTATTGATTCTAAGATAGAAAGGAAGGGTTAAAAATAATAATCATAAATACCAGTCAGGTTCTCCAGACTTTTAATTTAAGGAAAAATTTAGGGCAGAAAAATACATCAAATAATTTTTTTAGCCACATAATTTTTGCCCAATCACATTCATTCTTGTTCTGAGAAGTATGTGTCATTACATTGTTTTGTCCTAAACACTAGCTTCCACATCATTTTTTGTCTTGGGTTTTTGCTTCAAAGTAGATGCGTCTACATTAAAGCAGGGCTTTTCTTTGTTTCACTAATGCTATTTAGTTATCAATAATGGCCCCAAAGTATGAGAATAGTGACGCTGGTAGTGCTGATAAGCCTAAGAATGTATGTTTGTATAAGAAATACTTATTAAGTAATAAACTTTGCTATTATACTTGAATTTCAACTTCCACAAAGGGTCTTGGAATGTACTGGTAGTATAAAAGGGAGACCTACATATAATCAAATTCATCTTACAATTTCCTAAGTCACTGATAAATAAGGATTTTCCCCCTTTCTGTGGTTATGAAAGATAATATTTTTTTTCTTATGGTGTTTCCACATAGAGATTGCTGATTCATTTGGATTGTACTGTTTTGTATGATGCTGGTCTATTCTTATTTGAGGGAAAAGTCATTTCCCCAAGTTTTTCTTGAGTAATGATTTCCTTGCTGGGTGCTTTATACTTGGTTTTATCAAGACATATTTAGGTATATTCATTTGGTCCCAAATCTTTCTTCTCTAGAAGTTTCATCTATTTTTATCTAGGTCTAGAGTTTTGATAATTACTCCTTTATAGTATAATTGGAGATCTCCCAAAGCAATGCCTTCTTTCCAACTAGACCCAACTGTTATTCTCTAACCACTCAATGGAACTAAAAACCAGAACTGCTTTTCTACAAAAGAGACAAGAAAAAGTGCAATACTTCATGAACTGTTCTCAAACTCAATTCAGACATACTCCAGACAGAATAACACAGACCATGTTTGGTGTGAATAAAATAAAAGTGTTCTCTTAGTCTGAACTGAATCACAATTTCTCAGAAGATAGGGTTCTAGCACTTATGATTAATTCCCAATGCAGACACTAGTGAAATGGGATGGTGGGCAACCCACACCACACATACATATACATATCTATATTCACATATATATTCATCACTTGTAAAGTGGGTATAAGAATCACATTATCTGCCTTCCAGAGTCACTACAAAAAAAAAAAAAAAAAAGCCCTAGATCTACTGCAAAAGGTATATATATGATTATTACTACTTATGGCCTGCTTTACCTGGAAAGACCTGAGATGACCAGCCACTTTTACATAGGTTTCTGGTGGTACCACAGTATTTTCACTGCTTGTGTCCTAAAGGGGGAAGGGAAAATCAACCTGTGAATTTTCTATGACCACTGCTTACTGTATCTGCTAATTACCAAAGCTGAGTAGGGAAAATGAAAGGTAAAAACATGTACAACCACTTAGTAAAAAGGGCTATTTCCAGTTTTTAACTACTAGTGGGTCTTGAAGTTCAACATGAGAACATTTAAATATTCCCCCCTTCCCCATCACCCTTAGGAAAGGTGTTCCAATGGCTCTCAGGCAAAGGCAACAAATTTCATTGACCCTAGAAGGTCTTAAGAGACTATCTGGCAGTGTGACCTCAGAGCATAGAACCAAGGAGCCCAAACACATTGGTGCTGTCTGACTGAACAGGTGCTTCTTAATGTGCTGTCCAACCCCACAGCCCAATCATTCTAGGCTCATATTGTTCCCTTCAAGGTTCATGCTCCACCTCCTCTATGAAGCAAGGATGAGTGACGAAGGTATAATCCAGCCTTTGCTTAAAGACCTCCAGGGAGGGGAGATGCACTATTTCCCACAAGGGAGTCCATGGGTCAAACAAAGCAAATTTCATTCCCATGAAAATCCTCCAAATACATGATGGGGTTATCATCCTTGTCTTCCATTCCCCAAAAGCCAGTTTTTCTTCAGACTAAGCAGACCTTGTTCCTCCCACTGATTCTCATATGACATGATCTTCAGTAGCCTTACCATCTTTGGTCCCCTCCAGAGACATGCTCCAGTTTACTAATGTTCTTTCTAAACTATGGCACTCCTATACTCCTGATGTGATCTCACTGGGGCAGAGTCCAGTAGAACTTTCCTCTGGGCGCCATATTGCCTTCAATAATATCTACTGCAGTTTGCTCAAACTCAACGCTCTTTCCCATGAACCCCAAAGTGCTTACATCAGTGTCTACCCACTGTCGGACATCCATTGGTGCAGCAGTCATATCATCTATTTTGTAGACAATGTTAGTTGGGGCCTTCTCTGCTTGTCGTATTATTCCCACAATAGTGACCTACGTAAAAAGGGAGAAAATGATTTTCCTGAGTCTCAGAAACTTTAGCCCTTTAAATCATACGCCATTATTTGGTGTAACAGTTTACTGTCATCCAGTGATTCTACCAAACTATTACTGCCATACCTGTGAAATCTCAATCTCCCCAATCTTAAATACTTCATCAACCAGAGTGGCAGAAAGGAGTTGTGATATGGTGCAAGGGACAATGTGCTGGGCTCTTGCTCTCTGTAAAGAGAAAATACCATCAGTCTCCTTCCTAAACATCACAAGGATCCCAAAGAAAAAGTGTATCAGAGAGATGCTGAGGATCAGCAGTAAAAAATAACAGGGTACACTTAATGGTAGAATTCTCCCCTACCTGAGGGAAATATAGCCCGACAAAAGAATAGAATCCTATGTGCGGAGCTGAACCCCATGACATTTTTGTGTCTGTTTTTCTTCTTATTTGGCCTCTGAGATCTTCAATACATCACTTTTCAGTATAAGAAAACTAAGGCTCTATTAATTCACTCTGTGACCCTAGGCAAGGGCTATAATTTAGGGGTAGGGGAATAGAAGGAGTCCCAAATCTACTTCATTTCACATACATTCCTTGCAATATTGTGTACAAGATTACAAAGGATTCACAAGTTACCAATATTACCATCAGGTTCATAGACAAGATACTGCTCTCAATCTATATTCAGGTAAGCACAAATCCTTTAGTCATTCACTGTATATAGTAACTCAAGTCCAATAACTAAGATAACACTGGAGTAACTAAAAAGGACTTTGGGGGAAAAATTTTTTTCTTTTTCCTAGCTAATCCAGAAGGTAGATATCAAATTAAACCAAAGTTTTTACTGACTCTCACTCCACTCTCATTCTCCCCTGCTTCTAAGACCATGTTAATTTGTTCACTGAGTAAGGACCTTATATTTAGAAGACCTAAAGTTAAGTTAATGTTTATAGACTGGTAAAACCAGTTTGGTTCTTAGCAAGCTCTGCTCTTTTTTTTTTTTTAAATCACTCAGTCACTGCTGAAACAAACTTAAGGAAAAAAGAAGCAGGAGGCATCAAAGGGCTGAAAGTTCTTTTACATCATGGGCAGCCAAGAATTCATGTCCTTTTGGTCAAGCTACTTGTGATAAGAATCTTCTCCAGACTGGGCTAGACTGGTTCTTGGGCAGCAGATTAATCTGTGGAGTGAGATTACCTGATAGAAATTGGCAGAGTTTATGTTCTACTATATGAATGAGGTCCAGCTGGAGTCAGGGGGATCTGGATTCAGTCTTTGAGGACCCCAGTATCTCTCCATGTCCCAATGAGGCAACAGAGCAGAAGTGACATTCTGATGGAAAAACTGAACCTTGTCAATATTGACATTATCCTAGAACACAGATTCAGAAGAAAGCTAGAACTAAATGAGAGGCTGGCTCACAGCTGGCTCACCTTACAGAGGCAAATGAAAGAATTGACAGAGTTGGTTTCATTGTGTGCCCAACAATAAGAAACTTTTAAAGGAATACAGAACATATCATATATCACCTTGCTGTATTTATTAGGATGATCTTACACAAAAAGACTCCCATGAAAGTAACTGCAGCTTATGGGCCAACACTTATTGTAGACAATGAAAGAAAGAAAAACTATATAAAAGAACTGGACAAGCCTCACCAAACCCAAGTTTATGCATATTTTGATAACTGGTGTCTTCAACATGAAGTTGGACTCAAGGAGGGTCGGAAAATGGAGTTCAGCCTTAAGACACGAAAGAAGCCAAAAGATTATAAACTATTCAGGAGCCTCTCAACCACAAGTCATGGATACTTTTTC
The DNA here is from genome assembly GCF_016433145.1 of Gracilinanus agilis. Classification (NCBI taxonomy): domain Eukaryota; kingdom Metazoa; phylum Chordata; class Mammalia; order Didelphimorphia; family Didelphidae; genus Gracilinanus; species Gracilinanus agilis. The sequence continues at coordinate 66,282,792 of NC_058132.1, forward strand.
TAAGGAGACCAAAGGCACTGGATCTGGTGAGCAAACAATATGACAAAAAAATAAAACTATCTTTTCAAGAAACTGGATACTGAAATGGAGAATACACCAGAATTAGCTGTCCATATGCAGGCAAATCAATCAACTAGTTTTAGCAAAGATCAAAATCTACATCAAAAGAAGAGAAAACACTGGTTGAAACTGCCAGAGTTTCAATCAAACCTATTCAAAAGAATTGTTAATTGTGATTAGCTACTAGTACAGTGGATAGAACACTTTGGGCCTGGACTCACAAGGATCTGGATTCAAATTTGGCCTCCAAACCTTCCTGGCTATATGACCCTGGGCAAGTCACTTCATCCAGTTACCTAATTCTTACTGCTTTTCTGTCTTAGAACTGTTACTTAGACAGAAAGTAAGGGTAAAAAAAAAATGTTGATGATAAAGAATAGAAAGAAAAATACTAACCCTGCTTATTACCGTTATAGATTTTTTTCATTCATTGTTTTTGAATCCATGCACTTATAACATCACAGGAACCTAATACTCATTAACTGACTGATATAAAGTAGATGGTACAACAAAAATGGCAAGAGAGCCCAGAAATTATCTTAGTCTCTGCCAATCAGACAGAGCTGCCCAAGTTAACACAAAGGATAAACTAATTTCTAATCCACTATAGGAAAAGGCAGACAATGAAGAGCACTATTACTCCATAATGGTGAGAAGGAAGAGAAAATAAGTGCAAAAATTTTGGAGTGAAAGCCAAAATCCCATTATCCTAAGGGCATTCACTGATAAAAGTGAGAGATAATCAGACATAAAACCAAAGAATCTCCATGAAGATTTTCATCATCTATGACATTGGAACCATGCCATTTCAACCCAACACCACCTCCTTGCATGTATTAATATGAAAAATGATAGATGCTAGTATAAATATATATATTAGTATTTTAATTAAAGCCATGTTGATAGATAAAATCATTAGACCACGCGCTTGTAAGCATTCAAAACTGCCGCCTCCATACTGCCTCCTAGCCAAGCCCTACTCGCCAAAGAAGAGAGCTTACTGGCAAAAGAGCGCCACTCCCTCCTAACCCACGAGATTTAAGCGCTCCCCTGCGTCAAGACGTCGGAAACGGAAATCAGTTGGACCATGTTGGATCATGGGAAATGTAGTTTTATACATTTCCCAGATTCACTTGTTACACATGTGTTAAACAACTGTCACTACAATAAGATAAAGTTAGCCAGATCAGTTAGACCAAAACAAAAGTTATTTGTCCTTGGAGAAGAGAGGGACCAACAGTAACAAAATAAACATCTGACCAAACACAGTTCCTCCAGTGAGCAGCAGGCTGTATTGTGGTCTGGCTGCCAGTTGGGGTCAAGCACAGTTTCAGAATACCAAGAACTGGAAGGGTACTCAGAGATCACCAAGTCCAACACCAGTTCCACTTCCATTTTACAATGGAAAAAAACTGAGGCCTAGAGAGCAGGAGTCACTAACCCGAAGTCCAACATCAACCCAGCATGGACAATATTATTGACAGTATTACTATACACAAAAATAGACCAATGGGATATTGCCTCATATGCCATACATTGTTATAAAATCTAAATGAGAATGATCCCCACACATATAGAGGGTATCCTTGATGAAAATGTGAGAAGGGAACAGGTAGGCTTTGGTAAACAATTTTCTAGAGCAAACCATGTATTTTCATTGACACAAAATTAAATACAATTAGGTTTATTAGCTAACCACAAATTAAAAAAACAACTTTCCTCAAGGGTAACAAAATGACACTCTAAAGATTCTCTTACAACAAGATCTCTTTGGTATTTGTACATACCAAAATCATAAAAGATGCCTTGGAAAGATGTAATAGAAACTTTTGTTCAACAACTCTGATTACTAATATCAAAGTAAAACAAAAACCAAGGCCTAGCTTGCTATAGGCATTTGCCACTGTCATGAAAGATATTCTGTACAGGGTCAACTGGAAAAGGGATTATTCTCTATTGCTTAAGTTCTCCAGCTGCTTCTGTTGGCAAATGACAATGTTCTGATTGCATCAAGCCCCACGAAACCAGAGTCCTCTAAATGTGGTCTAAAATTATTAAAAAGAGATCACCTTAACAAATCCATCTGAGAAAGAAAAAATAATGAAATGCCTATTAATCAGACTAGGTAAATAGGTCAATGGCCAGTCTATTGAATTAGCACAAACAATACACATATCCAGGACAGGAACTATAGGTAAACAACTAGAGCCAAGAATTGAACAGGGAGAAGAAAGTATTGCATTTAGGAAATTCTGTAGTGTTTTTAACTACCTCAAGTTGAGATCAGACACAAATCCCTTCCATTATAATAAAAATGTTCTCCTGGTATGTTGTGCAGGTATGAATTGTGAAACACCACAGTCTCCTAAGAATCAGTTGTGGGTGATGTGAAGAGCAATGGAGATGCCCAAGGTGTATGCAAGCAGGCTGTAGCATATTTTGAAAGATGACCTGTTTGTGAGAAATGGTGGTAGGAATGTCATCCTGGAAAACTAACAAGAGTGAAGGATAAGAGATAAACTGTACAAACAGCCAGAAAACTCGACAGGGCTTATAAGCTGGCCTCCAGCATGTTAGACAGATGTTCTCTGGAGGGTCTATGGGAGAACATGGGCAAGAATAAAACAGGACAACGAGCATGAAAGAGCTGTGATCTGTACCCACATCAATGACAGAACAACCTATCTGACCATGTCTATAATATCTGTCTGCTATATGAACTGTCAGTTTGGGTAGCACCCTGACAAACTTGGAGACAAAAGGATTTCACGTTGGTGTTCAAATACACTGATATGGTAAAAAAAGACAAAGTCTAGTCAATCATCTTCTTATGAAATGAAATGCATATGCACTACAATCTATTCCTTCCAAAACACAAAGGTCTCAAAGGCATGGAGCTGGGAGATGGAATCTTGAATGTGAGGAACAAGTTTCTTAGAGAAAGACTCATTGGTTGTTTTGTTAAATTTTAAAATGAAACCAAAGAAACAAGTCCAAAATAACGGAAAATTTGACAAACATTTATTAAGCTTATCTCCACGCCTTCTCTTGCCCATCCCATTCTTTAGCTACCAGCTGCATTACAATGTCAATTCAATTTATGCTTAAAATACCTCACATGGGTATTCTTTTCTAAGCAGGGAGTCACTTTAGGAGGAAATAAATGAAAATGGGCCAACTGTTTTTCTTTTCAACTTACAGACTTCTTTTCGGCTTGAGAAGCAGTAGGAGTGCCAAATCCCCCTGGGGGCTGTGTGTAGCCACCACTCGTGTAGGAAGAGCTCCCATAGTTTCCATCAAATCCACCTGGCATTAACAGCACAACAATGACATCAGAATCACTCTTCCTTTCTGGGGTCAACAATCATCCATCCCATAGCTGAGCAATCCCCAGCATGCTGAATCTTCTTCCTCACCCACGCTTACCTGAGTCCCCGTCTCTCCCTTTTAACCCCCGCCCTCAGATTAGTACTCAGCTTCTCTCTCCACTGACCCCTTCTCCAGTTCCTCCTCCTTTAACCCCTCCTATTATGCCCAGATTATGCTGATCTCCTCTCCTTCCTGACCTCCTGCTTAGTGCATCACCCCCAGAACACTATAGAACCTCTATTTCTGCCGGCGACCCCTCCTCAGACCACTGCCAAGCCTCTCTCCCCTGCTGCCCCACCTCTCCAGGACCCTCAACCTCGGAGCCCCGCCGAGCTTCTCCACCTCCTGCCACAGTTCCCTTTCCCCTTTCCCTAAAAGCCCTCAGTGTAGCTTCTCCATTACTATTCCACATGTTGGCCGCGGCGCCCCCAAGAGCCGGAACGGGGCTGGCGTCCACAAAGTCCACTAGGAGCCCGAGGAATCCCGCAGTTACCCCAACCTAGAAGACTCGGGACTCTTCTTGGCGCCACAAACAGTATCCCGCGAACGTCGGCGCCAATCAACTCACAGGCTGCTTTCCCTGAGTCCCTTTTAACCAATAAGCGCTGACGATACTCTGGGTTTATCCAATGGGCTCAGACAATGCTAGCGAGGCGAGCGCGCACTCTGGCCTCGCGGGAGGAACGTGACGTCTTTGCGGCTATGTTTACTACGGGCAAGGAACCTGAGGATGGGCTGCAGGTACTTGAAGCCCAATTCAGAGGAACGTCCCTGGAAAGCAACCAATGAACATGTCTTTCATAAGTCCCGTCCCCGGAGATGACGTAATTGTTCCGTCTAGGAACTTTTTTCTTGCTTCTGGTATCCCGATCTCGCGCGTGACTGACAGAGGCGCAAGCGCCATCCTTGCTGATTGGCAGGAGTAGGCGGAAAGGTCTTGTCGAATCAGGCGCTGAAGGATCTGAATCCCTGGAACTGGGAGGAGTTTCGAGATCAGTGAGTCCAAGAGACTGAGGCCTAGAGAGCAGCGTAAGAAGGGTACTATTACACTGGCGAGCTCTCTTTGAGCTTCTTGGTGATGGAGCCGGTGACCAAACAGTTCCCCCACACGCTGCACCCTCCTCAAGGGTTACTATCGCCATTTTATAGAGGAGGAAACCGAGCCTCCTTCCCAGGCAGAGCCAAGATTTGAAATTCATATCTTCGGATCCTGAGGCTAAGCACCTCTCTGAAAGCCAGCCTCGGCCCTTCTGGGTCTGACTCAGGCTGGAAAGACGTGGTCAAACGAAATGCAGTCAGTGAGGAGCAGCTGGGTGGCCCCGTGGATCGAGAGCCAGGTGTGGAGTCAGGAAGGCCTGGGTTCTAATGCGGCCTCAGGCACTTACTGGCGGTGTGACTCTGAACGAATCACTTAACCCCAGTTGCCTAACCCTTACTGCTATTCTGCCTTAGCATCGATACTGTTTCTAAGACGGAAGTAAAGAGCTTTTAAAAAAACAACTGCATTTGATTATTGTAAGCTATACCAAGTGCTGAGGATCCAACCACAGCATCAAACAACAAACATTTATTAAGCTCCTCCTATATGCCTGGCACCGTACCTCCCTGTCATGGCAGTGTGTTGTACCAAATTGCAATTCCTCTAATCTGAATAAATGCCTCACTTTTTTACTGATCAGCCAGTTAGTCTGAGTTTTCAAGGTTGATAAGAGCAAACAGTATTTAGGTAGAACAAAATGCAAAATAAGTTCAAGATAATTTGGGGATGGGAGTGTAGAGATCAAGAAAATCCTTATGTAGGAGATAGCTCTTGGGTCAAGCTTTGAGGGAGGTATAGTCCAAGAACAGAGGAGAGCCTGTGCATAGAGACAAACTTGGAAAACATTGTGAGAAAACCATTTTGGCAGGAACATACAGTGTGTGAACAGGAACAATGTGTAATAAGTCTGGAATGGTAGGCTGGAGCCAGATTGCAAAGGTTATGAATGCAGTTTTTTTTAAAACCTTTGCCCCCTGTTGTGGGGTACTAGAGGTGAGCCCCTGGGGTTCGGGAAGGATACCTTTTCAAGAATGCAAGACTCTGAAACTTAGCTTAAAAATAAAAAGAGATTCATTAGTGATGTTGAATTTTTGGCCAGTAAGTCAACATGAGTGGAACAACCTGGAAGGTTATATATTTTTTACAACAGTGGGTATGTGATGCTGTGTCATGGTGTGGATGTGATTCTAGAGTGGTAAACACCCAGGCATTTGGTGGAAGGGTTTGGTCATCTGACCGGGGTCTGCCTGAAGACCCTCATAGTTTAGGGAACAGATGGATGCCTGAGATACAGCCCAATGGTATTGAGGTGTAGCCTGGAGGTGCATCTCTATATCCATCTCAATCTAAAGGAGATCCAAGATGATAATAATCTCAGGGTCTTTTAGAAGCTACCAGATGTTCTTGAGTTAGGAGTCACAAGGACAGAAGGGAGCAAGGAAATTTCCCTGCTTACAATTTGCCTGGGTTTTGGGGAGTATGATGCCCATGCCACCACCCACCTTAGAATTAATTCTGTGTATGGGTTCCAAGAATAGAGTAAAGGCTAGGCAGTAAAGGCTAAGCAATGGGGGTTAAAGGACTTATCCAGTGTCACACAGCTAGGAAGTATCTACAGCCATATTTTAACTCAGGACCTCCCATTTCTAGACCTGGTTCTCAATTCATTGAGCCATCTATCTGCCTCCTAAATGCAGTTTTAATCAGTTAACTACTTAGTAAAGTTCACTGAATCTTAGGAGTTAGACTCTACCTGTATTTGATTAAAAATTTTCTTGAACAATGAAAACAAGTAGTCAGTCCTCCAGTCTCCTCTTGAAGAACTCTGGTATGGTGGATCTCAGTGCTTTATGAGATAACATCCCACTTTTGTTGGCAATGATATTGAGCCTCAATATGCTGTTCTGCAACTTTTATTGGTCATTCCTAATTCTGCACTCTGCAGCTAAATAGAACAAGTCTAATCACATGTGACAGCCCTAATATTTAAAAAGAAAGATAAAGCTCTATGTTTCAAGCGCTGTGCTAAAGACTGCTAAGTGCCATCAATGCAAGTACAATCAAAAAGATAGTCCCTAAGGGGCAGCTGGGTAGCTCAGTGGAGTGAGAGTCAGGCCTAGAGACAGGAGGTCCTAGGTTCAAACCCGGCCTCAGCCACTTCCCAGCTGTGTGACCCTGGGCAAGTCACTTGACCCCCATTGTCCACCCTTACCAATCTTCCACCTATGAGACAATACACCGAAGTACAAGGGTTTAAAAAAAAAAAAAAAGATAGTCCCTATCCTTACATGCTAATGGGGAAAGTAACGCATAAAAAGGATGAAGCCTAATATTGAATATAAAGGTATGGTTTGTTGTTGGGGTTATTTTTTGTTTTCAGGTGTGTCTGACTTTTTGTAACCCCTTGTGAGGGTTTTCTTGGACACTGGAGTGGTTTGCCATTTCCTTCTCCAGCATATTTTATAGATGGGGAAACTGAGACAAGCCACTTAACTGAATTGCCCAGGGTCACTGAGGTAGTATCTGAGGCTACTTTTGAATTCAGATCTTCCTGACTCTACCAGAGTAGGGGAGAAAAAGAGGAAGGTAGAAAAGTCAAGATGAAATGGGACACTTCATGAAAAATGCCAAACACCTAGATTTAAAAGTTTTAGGGACCTTTAACAACCAGCCAAGCAGAGTGTCCTCCTCATATGAGAGAGAATCACCCTGCCCATAAGTACCTACAGACTAGATATAGGAAAATAAGTTGTTGGGAATTTTCCTTGGTGCGCATTCCGAAGGATAGGATTGGTGGGTTCAAACAGGTTTGAATATATACATTCCTTATATGTTAAGCAAGCAAGCAATTTCTCAGAAGCAAAAGTGGTGCAGTTAGCATTATAGCATGGTCAGGGTGGGTCAGGCAAGTTGACTGAAGGGAGGTGAGAATAAGAGTTTGGGTGAAAACCCAGCTAGGCTGGTGGGTCCCTGAGGGGCCCCTGAGGAATTCTGTTACTTTCGAGTCCTCTTTGCTCCATTACATTGAGAGTCAGGAGCAGGAACCAGGATTGAAGTGAGCATAGCTGGCCTATTGACTTCCTGAAATGGAGATTTCTGAGCAGTCACTAATCCCTTGAAGTGTGCTATTATTTCTGGCTTAAGCCTTTTTACTGGTGTTAAACACCAGTGGTTCCTTTAATCTTTCAATAGTATGGACTTCAGTACTCTTGTGGATTTTTTTAACTTGTCATTATCTTTTTTACAATGTGATACCTAGAACTGAATTCAATATTCTAAATCAGAGATTACCAACCAGAATTTCACATACCTGCAGAGGATATAAGAAATTTGTCAAGGGAGACGGTCACAGGAAATATTTGATAAATAACTATGATATCTTATTGAAATTAATTAATCTCTTTATTTTATTTCTTATGCGTGTATGCCAAGTAAACTTTAGAATTTGTTTTTCTTAACATCAAATATGGAGTATGGAAAGGTTGTTGTTGAATCCTCAAAAAGCCTTCATTTGATTTGAACACCTTCCTAAACTATTGTTCTATATCTCTCCCCTCTTTCACTGCCAAACTCTTTCATTTCCTTACTACTCTAAGGATGGGAATGATGCAAATAAACATTCATTTACTGGCTCTCATTATTATTATGCTACACACTTCTTAATCCCTTGAAATTGGTTTTTCACCCCAGCAAGTCTTAGAAACTTTTCTCTCTGGTGTTACCACAGACCTCTTTTTGACAAGAAATTTGATCATCTATTCTCATATTCTTCTTGACCTGTGCAGCTTTTTGACTACCCTCTTCTTCCTTGGCTCTTATGGCATTGTATTCATAATGTAAGGAGAGTGGTGAGACACAGGGAAAATGTGAGGAGCCACTAAGTCTTAGGTGTCCACAGGGCTCAAGCCTCAGGTTGATGCTGACAGGAAGTCAGAAGGGATCCCAAGACTTCAAGCAGCCTCCCTCCACCATCCACCACTGGTCTCCAAGGAAACTGATTTCTTGACAGTTGTCGATGGTTATGATAATATTATTTCTATATTTGAACCAGATATATGGCCTCATCTGACTGCAATTGAATTGGTGATATAATGTATTTCAGCTTCAGAGGTTGAAGCTGAAAGCTCTTATAGTCCAGCCTTCAGTTGAACTCTCCCTGTGACTTTCCTCTTCCTCTGTTGTCCTTGACCAGCACACAAAAGGTCAGTAGATGTTATTGTTGATTTGAAAGGATTTATTATATAGATTTAAGATAATTGAGGAAACTAGAGGGAAGGGAGGAGGGTACAGGAGATACTAATCTAGTTTGGGATATAATTCAGAAGATAAGTAAGCCAAATTGTAGCCTAGAATGTTCTGGCAGGAGCCAACAGGCCCCTAGTCTAGTGAAGCTGACTCAGCTGTGCTGTGCCTGCTGTTTAAATTAAGATCCAGCTTGATGATGAAACTGATTTGTTGATTAATCTTCGGTGTTTCAGTTGTCTTGTTGTTATTGAAAGGTAGATGATATAAACTGGCACTAAATGTATAAGCTGGGAATGTTGTCCCTATGGAGTGACAAATGATCTCTAGCCTATGAAGTTCAGTAGAGAAAACAAGGATAAGCCTACCCAAGGTCTACCCCTTGTTTAACTCTCAACTGATGGTTTGTCTCATCCCCTTTTATAGGGCAATTCCAACCAATGTTTGGTCTCATGCCCTGGCATGCCAGCTCATAAATGTTCCAAGGTTCCAAGTCCTTAACTGGCAACTCCTGCCCCCAACATGGCTATTTGCAACTATGCAAAACTTATATTACAATATCTGTCTATTTCTCTTTTGCATTGTTAGATCATTTATCTCTTCTTTTCTTAGTATGGGTGGTCTCTAATTTCATGGGTTCAAGTACCATCTCTAATCAGATGATTTCTAAATCCAATATCCAACTTCAATTTTCTCCTGAGACAATGCCTTGTCTCTGATCCCCACCAACCCCTGTAGCTTCCTCAACCTCTCTCTACTAGCTGTATTTTGTTGTTGTTGTTGTTGTTGTTGTTTTTTAAACCCTTAACTTCTGTGTATTGGCTCATAGGTGGAAGAGTGGTAAGGGTGGGCAATGGGGGTCAAGTGACTTGCCCAGGGTCACACAGCTGGGAAGTGTCTAAGGCCAGATTTGAACCTAGGACCTCCTGTCTCTAGGCCTGACTCTCAATCCACTGAGCTAATCAGCTGCCCCATAGTTGTATTTTTTCAAACCAAGCTGGGCAACTATCTCAGTGCCAAGCCTTAAATCTATAGCCATCCATTTCTTGTTCCTTTTCCAGGCTGCAGACCTCCTGAACATAGGCTTATTCCTTTTTTTCACTAGCCCACAGCAAAAATGGAACTTTGACCTGCTTTTTCCTTCAAACCACCATACTATTTTAATATGTGCACTAACTGAAGGAATCTTGATAAAACCACGACAGAGAAGAGTTAAGATAACTTTCTGGGCACTGGACCTTAAATTCTCCAGATGCCCCACATTGGGCACCAAAATGTCACACTCTTGTGTATCCCAGGATTGGACTGAGGGGTAGGGTAGTACAAAGGGAGGAGAAACTCTCATATGCTGCAAGCTTATACCAATCTAGCTTTAATCCACCATGTTGCTCTGTTAATGGGCTTTAGGCTGCTTCTTCCCAAGGTAGAAGCAGTCCCTAATTTATCTCTTTTATGGCGGGAACTAAGTTTAGGGTATAATTAGAATCCAACGGTCAACATATATAGTTTTGGCTAGAGCCTGGCCTCTGGAGCTGGGGAGGAGAATTCTCTCTGCTTTCCACATCTTTTTCAAGGTTATGTTGTTCTCTTCTCTGCACCTGTGTCCTCTTTGTGAATTTAAAGGATAGATGAGGGAGAGTTCAAGGGGATTTAACCCCTTGATCCCCTACACCCACCATTACCCTGCCAAGTCCATAAAGACATTCTGAACCCATTGAGGCAAAGCAGCCAGAAAAGATATATTTGCCAATCTACCTCAAGACTGACAAAGAGCAGTCTAATCTTACAGCTCTACAAATCACTGTCAAAAGGACACCTGGCTATAAAACTTCTTAATTGGCTCAGAGCATCCTGACCAGTTAACTCATTATCATAAAACCTTGAGCTATATCAGTTGAACAAATGGCCTTCATGTATACATCCAGCCATATCCTAGTCCCTTTATACTTCTAAAGAATTTCTTGGGTAGTGATAAGAGACCAAAGATGACTTTATAGATTAACCATTTGGTGAAATGTATAGTCCCCACTTTTCTATGTGCAACTGACTCACTAATTAGCCCGAAAGAAAGTATGTTATTTTCTTTTGGTCATAGAATCCATATAAATATTGGATTGAAATATCATTAAATCAGATTGTGCCATATGCCTATATGACAATTCCCTTTAGCCCCATGTTAAAATCATTAATCTGGGATAAGTTGGATGCCACCTTGACTGAAAGGGATGGCAGTTGAGAGGTTTGGAATGTTCCCAGATGCCGTAAGCCAGGGGCAAACATCAATTGGCCCCCACTCTATAAATACCCCCTAAGAACTATAGTTAGGAGGTCTCAGAACTCAGAGCTGGGACTTGAGAAAACATCTTTGAATCAAGAATTGGGCAGAGGGAGGTGAAGGGTGATTGAAGGGTGGAAGAAGAGGCTAGGCCTGAACCTAAACCTATATCCTATGCTTGACTGAGAGAGCTAGTGAGCCATCAGTATCATTGGTAGTAGAGCTGAGAGAATACACAAACCATCAATCCATATCTACATCAATAGCTTTCCCTATTCTCTGGCTTGGCTGTGGCCAGGTCAGGTCAGAGATAGCGAGAGGGTAAAGACCTCAAGCTTCTACCAGCCTAGCAGTCTCCAGTCCTGATCAAAGATTAGCTTAGTAGCCAACTATAGCAATAGAGCTTCCAATCTCCAAATCTAGTACCTTGTTATCCTTTCCCCATCAATAGATAATACAGTGATTTAACAGAAAGTACCTTCCTGAGTGGTTATTCTATCACAACCCTTAGGAAGGGAGAATTAATTATGCAGTCAGATCTCAATTGTTTCCAAAGCCAATCAATAGCCTATAAACAATCAATCCAACCTCAGGTTGGGCCTAGAGAGGTTAACCATCTACCTAACCTCTCAAGGGGTCCCAACCTAGGCAACTGTTAGAAAGAAGTTACTGACAGGTTTAACCAACCAAACCTGTCAGGGAGAAGAGGGATAAATTACACAACAGCTAGTGTGAGAGGAGTGGGTGTTCCTCCTTCACCAACTGCAGTTGGCTTAGACTTTGGGGTCTGATCCCTCCTTCATCCATACTATCCCTAAGATCCACACACCAGCCATCCTCTAATATCTAGAAGGAAGATCTATAGGGAAAGTAATAGTAAGAGAGGAGATATAAAAAGAAAGAAACAGAAAGATCTGATCTCAGATCAAGAGATCAGATCATAAAGATTATGCACATCACATACATATCTCTATCATCATCCTCTCTATTCCTTTTTAGTCAAAAAAATGCAGAAACCATATAAATATTGGACTGAATCATTAAATCATTAAATCATATTGTGCCATATGCCTATATGAAAATTATCTTCAGCCCCATCACTCTAACTCACTTGCACCAGAAGCCTCTGCCCATCTCCAACTCTCTCAGCTCCCTCTCTCATTCTCTTTCACTCTCTGCACTCTCAACCTCCAGCCTTCAACTCCCACAGCAGCCTTCAGGCAGCCATCTCTCATCTCTCAGCAGGCTGGGGAGGCGTACTGACACCTGATACTCAGAAGATACCTTTGAGATTTCTCTTTCCCCACAGGTTTTTCCACATTTTGGGTGAGCAGAGAAGAGCACTTCCATGCCTCTCCAGTGAGCCCTCATAGCCAATGTGGTTCACTCCCCCCAAAGTACTCAGGTGCAGTTCTTTACCTGTCATAGTATCCCACCCTCCAGACCAAGTGCCATGCTGGCAACCCCCCCTCCAGAGATTGTGTGCTGTGCTCCCCTCCTTACCCCACACAGAGGAGAAAGGAAGTGCTCCTATTGGGCTGCTGGGCAGAGGGGTGAGTCATGTGTGAAATGTCCTCAGCACAGGTGAAAAGGGGGAGGGGAGTGGCCCCAAGCTCTCTGCTCCCCTCCACCTCTGTCACCTGTCAGACACCCACCTTATCCACTGTGAGTTCCTATTGGGCTCCTGGGCAGAGGGGTGGATAACGTGAAAAAAATGCCATCAGGCACAGTAGAGAGGGGGAGCGGAGCATCTCTGCCTGAGTCCCTCTGCCTTCTAATAATGAACTCTGGAGGAGGGAGGGTAAGGTGAGAGGGGAGGATGACTGAGTGCCCACAGAGAGTGCTCTGTGTGCCATAGATTTGTCATCACTGGCCTATAAAATGAGGCTTAAATTTGATTAGTAAATATTTGTTCTGATTAGATATACTGATTAGATATAATTTTCAATCAGTAATTAATCATGAAATACCAATTTTCAAATTTCACATTCCCCCTTTGATTATTTGTAAATATGTCTCCATTGAATCACCATCTATAAACAAAATTAAAATAATTAGGAATTATTAACATTCATTGGAATTGAAGTAGCAACTAAGAGACTGTGTAAGTATACATAGTTGCACTATAAGCAGAGGAGCAGGAAAAAAATGATGAGGCCAGGGGTTATACCCACTCCTCCCCCATATCTCCTAATCAGGGAAACATATAAGAGGACTAAGAATCCTACCATAAGCTAGGTAAACAGGTTTCTGCTAGAGAATTAACTTCTATCTGGAGGCCACCAGGCTCCAAAGTTTCTAGGAGCTATCTTTCCTTATTGACAATTAGGGAATAGAAATATTCTTGGATATATTGAAGTAGCAGTGTATCCAAGCTTAGCAGCAAAGAGCTGGTTTCATGTGGAAGCATGTACTAGAATGTTAAATGTAGTCTATCCCTAAGAATGGTACAAATAAGAATGGCCAGAAATGTTAATATAGGAATGTTAAGGAGTGGGGATTAAATGCAGTTTCTTTTACTATTTATAATAGATCAGGCAAGTGCCTAATAGCTTGTGGCTACTGAAGCTCCATGTAACTATTTTTCACCTACACAAGAATAACTGCTGGGGACAGATGTAAAAAACCTTTATTTAATAAATATTGGGAAAGGGTTGAGGAAAGGTAAAAAAAGGTAATGAAGGTTGAGGATTAGGATTGATTCCCTAGTCTTAAAAGGGATCTAAGCTTTTACCCACTCCCTTCTAGTTCATGTGAACTTGCTTCTTGCTTGAGGAACTTGAGCCTCCTTAAAACCTTCCTTAAAACTATCATGAAAAACCCAGGGTCCCTACTAAATAAGCTATGCTAACTACTTATCCTCTCATTTATATAAGTAAGTTTACTATCTCCTTGGATCTCTTTCAGCCTTAGATCAGTTTGGTTATTCACTCTCTCTGCCTACTGCTAGCTGTTCCGGGCTTGGCCCTCTCAGCAGCCGCACAAAAGAAAAACAGTCTTTCTCTTTCTCTTTTTTGTTGATTTCCACCCCCAAAATTATTCTAGAAACTCTAACCTATTCTCCTCCTTCACCTGCCACTGGGTTTTTTTCAGTGTTTCAGGGAACAGAAACACCAGCACTCCCCACTAGGGAAAAAACCTCCAGGAGTCAGTTGGCAGTTAGAACCCAGCTGACTTAGGCTACTCAGAATTCCCACAGGCAACCTTCCCAAGATTTTGTCTGACCTTAAAGAAACCTTACCCACTATTCTTTACCCTGTCCTTAGCTGCTAAGATCCCAATTGTTCTTTATTAACCCTATGGCTTAATTAATCCTAATATTTTCCCCCTTGAGATCCATTTGAAAGATTTGTCTTTCCAAGTGGATCTTAGTAAACCATGCTATTTTAATCTATACCTAAACCATTATTCTATTCCTTAAATATAGACCTTATCTTCACCATATTCTATTCTATCTCTATACTAGATTTATCCTAACTATACTATACCTATTCTACACTACCCTGTGCTAAAGATAGGAAATAGAAATTCAAGAAATAGAAAAAAGACATTAAAAAAATCTTTGCACAATTGCAAGTAAAAACATTACAATTACAAAAATCCAAAAATGCAAGCATTTGCCAAAACATAGTAATACAATAACAAACTATAGCCTATACGGTAAAAGCAAAAGTCTATCTAAAACAATTCAAAATGCATCTTACAAAAACTATGGAAGAAAATTCAAACCAAACTTTAAGCTGAATCAGGAAAAAAGGAACTATCTATAGGTTGTGTATAGAGGACCAGCTCTATATGGTAGGGGTCCTGAGTGGCGTTTTACGGCATCGGATTGCTAAGACAGGAAAAAGAAACTGAGAACAGCCGAACTAGAGGTTAGCCCATGCTGATCCCACGCTATGGGATTTTTGACTTTATTTTATACTGGTTTCAAACAAAGAACACAAAGAAAGAATCACAGCTGTGAAGGAGGTTATAAATCATACACAATTCATTAAAGCCTAGAAAATAGAGATATGGGTGCAAAGACAAGGGCCAAGTTCCAACAACTAATTAGTAGGGGATAATTCCGGAAGCAGAAATAAATTTCATGGAGATGTTTACTAATTGCGTTCTGCCTTGATTTACAGATCTGCACCTGGTCAGATAGTCTGGACTAAATTTTCCGGCTCCAGTCCTTATCTAAGTAATATATTTTTTAGGTTTCAGGCTTCTTAATTATCAAGGAGAGGAATTGTTAACTTAGTAGCTGCTGGTCTGGTTAAGGACTCAAAGCTTTCCAATAAGAATATTGAGAGAATGTGGGGATCTAAAAATAAGTCAAAAGAGGAGCCTCAGATTTTTACCTTAGATGGTCCATTCTATCTGCATCTGACATGCAGTGCAGAAAAATCATACACGCAGTTTTACTTGCCCATGATTTTGTAATGGGATCCAGATAAAACATCTATTACAGACTCTGTTTCTCTAAATGACTCCTAATAGCCTCTTGGAGGGGTCAAGTTGTTTTTGGATTAATCTACCTGCTGGTACCAGAGCTTTTCAGGGCTCAGGTGACCAGGACCAAACACAAAGACTGCCTCAGCCTGGATTGGTCACGTAGGGAATCCAGATAACAGGCCCTAAATTTGACCCTATTTCTCCAATTGGCTCTTTACATATAATGGCTTTCAACAGTTGTGTAAATGGAATTAGCTTACCCTCCATTCATAGTTAAAACTCTAGCCACCAGAGATAATGTCATCCCCACCTCCCTTAGTGGGAAGGGGAGATGAGTTAACCACATGTGACAATAAGTAACAAAGAAAGAACAAGGGACTGCCCTTTGGGCAGTCCAAAACAGTGTTGAGACTGCCATTTGTCTACTTGAATTAGAGGTGGACCTACAGGAAGTGACGAAAGCTGCTATCTTTCAAATATGATGGTAAACTTCCTTTTGGGCAGTTCGCACTTTGAACTTGGTGCTAAAGGATCTCGGCTGAGACCTCAGGCAGCTTCCCCTCTGAATTGTCATGTGAGTAAGTTAGGCTGACTTCCTTTGGCCTACCTTGGCATTTTCCGGAGTCTCTACCTCAAGAAGGCTTCTTTGCCTCTCTAATTGCTAAGACCTTGTAGCCTAATTTAATTAATCTTTTAATCATCACTCAGTCCAGACCTCCACTGGTCCGGACCAGAGTTTCTCTCTCTCTCTCTCCTTACCTTCAATCTTCCTAATTGTAAATAAACTACCATAAAACCCATCCTGACTTGGGTCCATTTTAATTATGGAATCAATCTAGACCTGATTGATTCCTGGCGACCACACCATATATATATATATAATTTTTCCCTATTACAAGGTAAAACTCAAAATTAACTTGTAATAGTAAGAAAATCAAAAACTTTGCAAGAAACCTCTTATACATATATACAAATATTTACCCTATTTACAAGCTATGTACATACTATTTACAGATTCCTTCAAACTCACCTATTAGCAAAATATAAAATTCCCCCTTGAAGTGGGTATAAAAACCTTGAAGATTTACTTTACTAAGGATATAACTTTTCCTTTGATGTTACCTTACAGGAATATATGAAATCCTCCTCTGAGATAAGACTTGTACCCTAAAATCTAATTTTTATACCTATTGCAATATTTCAAGTATATTTATATACCTTCTGTCTATTTTATATTACTATAAATTCTAAGTACTAAGTTATGTAGTGTTGCAAATTATGTTATGAGCTATTCTTATATGTTGCTAATCATTTTTAAACTAGAGAATTTTCTCTATTCCATATACTTACAAAATTTCTTTTTTGTTGATTATAGCAATGTGTTCCTTAGTGTGTTATGTAAATTAGTGCATTATTCTTACAATACTGTCTATAGCTATTCTGTTGTTCTTCCATTGTTGTTGTGCAGTAGTTCTTATCACCTTGATAGTTGTCATCTTAGCCTTGATTAACCTCTTCACCTGCAGACATCTTCAACTGATTTTCAATTCTTCACCTGCTGTCACCTTCAAGATGTCTTCTCCTCAACTTTTATAGCAGTGGGTGCTATTAATAAAACTTGATAAACATCTTCCCAAGCTAGTTGTGTTTTATTTGTTCTGCTAACATTTTTGATATATTTGGAATCACCTGGGTGTATGTTGTGTAGTGTGAAATCAATTGGTTCTGTTTACACTACTGCCCCCATTTCTTGTAATTCTTTGATCCTATGTTGTAATTCCCTCATATATTCAGCTATTTTTACATCTCCTCTTGGCATAGAAGTAAAAACTGGAGTAAATGTTTTTGTCTGCATAGGAGCATGTCCATATAGTATTTCATATGGTGAAATGTGTCACCTCTAAGCCTAGTTATTAAATAGGATAAAGCTAATGATAGTACATCAGGCCATTTTAGATGAGTTTCTGTGCACAGCTCTCCAATCATTGACTTAATTTCCCTATTCATTCTTTCAACCTTGCCAGAACTCTCAGAATGGTAAGGGACATGGAACTTTGGTGTTATTCCTAAATTTGTTTTAATACTGAGTCTGTAAAATGTGCACTTCTATCTGAATCTGTCTTCCCTGGTATACCAAATCTAGGTATGACCTCTCTTAACAATACCTTTACTACAAAGTTTGGTGTGTTTTTGTTGGATGGAAAAACTTGTTAGCTAGTCCACAATTACCAAGTAGTATTTGTAATTTCCTGCTTTAGGCATGTTAATGTAATCTATCTGTAAGTTTTCAAAGGGTGTATAAGCTAGAGGCTGTCCACGAAAAGCTTTTTGTTTAAATATGTGCTGGTTATACTGCTGGCAAACTGAACAAGATGAACAGACCTTTGAAACAATGCTGATAATACCAGATGCAACCCACATTTTCTTTATCATATCTATTATTTCCTGTGTACCAAAGTGATCTTTTGCATGTATGGCTTGGCAGATTTTATTATAAAACGTTCTGGGGAGAATAGACTTTCCAGTTGAGGCAATCTACACATCGTTGTTTTGGTGGACTTTAAAATTTTGTTTCCACTTCTGTACCTCTTTCTCTGTGTATGCTTTTTCTAAATATGTTTCACTAATTACAGAGAGGTTTAATATGAGTTCAGGACCTTGTTCTGCAGCAAATTTAGCTCTAACATCTACTCTATGATTTTCTCATGCAACAAAATCATTATTGTGAGTATGAACTTTGCATTGGACTATAGTAGGTTGTTTAGGAAGCTGCAAAGTTGCAACAGTTCATGAATTATTTCTGCATTCTGCATTCTTCCAGCAGATATTAAGAATCTGTGCTGAAGCCATAAAGAACCAATTACATGGCATATGCCAAGTGCATATTTTGAGTCAGTGTATATTGTCGCAGTCTGATCTTTTGAAATAACTGAAACTTGTTTTAATGCAATTAATTCTGCTGCTTGGGCACTCAAATTTCTAGGCAACAAAACAAACCATAGAGTCCCAAATTCAAACACTACTGCTGCACTGGTGTATCTTGTGCCTTCTGTCATATAGGATTAGTCAATGAGCCATCAGTAAACAAAATCAAATCAGAGTTGGTTAGGGATGTATCAGCGAGATGTTTTTTGAGGTCTTTCTGCTAGCTGAACTACTGTCTCACAGTCATGTAAAGGCTCTCCTTGTGTAGGTAAATCGGGTAATAAAGTTGCAGGATTTAAATTGTTACATCTTTTAAGTATTATATTGTCATTCCCCAATAAAGTGATCTCATATTTTGTTAACTGCTAGTCTGAAAAGGCTTGAATTCTGTGTCTTTAACATTAACGCTTCAACTTCATGTGGATACATGACAGTCAAAGGACCTGCTAACACAAGGTCATCTGCTTTTGTCACTTACAAGGTTATTGCTGCCACCTCCCAGAGACATGAGGATGCTCCTACCACAATGGGATCTAGTTGGGATAAATAATAAGCTATAGGCCATTAGAGTTGTTCTAAACTTTGGGTAAGGACACCAGATGCTACACCTCTCCATTCATGTACAAGTAGGACAAAAGGTTTTTTGTAGTCAGGAATTCCAAGAGCAGGTGCAGATAAAATAGCTTCTTTTAATTTAGTGATGGCCTGCAAATGTTCTGGTATTGACTTCAGTGGCTCTTTAACAGTATCTCCCATTATCTTAGTTAATGGCTTTGTAATCTCCCCATATCCATTGCCTACAAAATCCTGTGGTACAGTAAGGGGGAAAAGGGGGTTTTATGGGTTCAATATATTAAAGATGGTCGCTGGAGGATTGAAGAATAATCTCAAATCAAAATTTACTTTTATGGAAATTTATTTACATGAGAAAAGAGAGAGGAAGTATGGAAATAAGAATCTATCACACTGATTAATCCAGGTATATCTTAACCCTCAGTAGAGGGTTAAAGGGCCTGAGGCCTGGAGGTGAATGGAACAAACTTCATTCACAGAGTCTATAAAAAGAAGTTTCTTAATAGAACTTCAGGAAGATTCAGTCTTTAAACTCGCCACGTGGAACAGTCTCAGTCACAAACCAGCAAGGCTCCCTCGGGTCCCCTTCACCAAACCAGCTGCAGCCTCACTTTCTCCCCTCCCTCCTTGGAAGGGCCACATATGTGTCACTTCCAGTGCCTTCCCTTAGCCTTCGTGTCCAATCACAATAGACGTTTTCTCATAGAAAGCATAGAGGGTAGTGCATTGATTCTAATTCGTTACTCACTCTAGCACACGTGGGTTAGGACCTCCCAGAATTAGAGGTGTTCTCACCTTTGGTGATTAAATTTATAGATGGGCAGTGTAGACTTAATCTAATTTTCAGAGTACCCAATATTGTTCTGAGTTGTTTCTTGGTCTTTGGAGCACTAAGTTTTTGTACATCTGCTATTCTTTTCTGTGAAATGTATCTGAACCCTTCTGATAACACAAATCCAAGATACTCTACTCTGGGTAGACACCATTGTACTTTAGACTTTGATATTTTGTGTCCCCTCTTATACAACTCAATCAAAAGATGTTCACTATCTCTCTGACATGCTTTAGCATTTGGTGAAGCTAGAAGCAAGTAATCCACAAAATGAATTAATCTATTTTCCTTAAAATGAATATTTTCAAGATCTTGTGTTAATATTTGTGAAAAGATTGTTGGACTTTCTGTGTAGCCTTGTGACAAACAACACCATGTGAATGTGTGCCTTTCCATGTAAAAGCAAAAATCTTTTGTGAGTCTTCATGAATTGGAATTGAAAAGAAAGCAGAGCACAAATCTACCACAGTAAAATGTTATGCCTGCCTGGGAATTGATGTGATTATTGTTGCAGGACTTGGGACATCAGCATGTCTTTTTACTACATGGTTATTAATTGCTCTGAGATCTTGCACAAAGTGATACACAACTTTGCCATTGGCATATAACTTGGGCTTCTTAACTGGCAATATTGGGATATTGTATTCTGATCTACATGACACTATGATCTTCTGTTGTATGAGGGATCTAACTATTGGTATTATTCCCTCAATGGCCTCTCTACTTAATGGGTACTGTGGGATAGATGGGGGTGGATCTTCCTTAGTAACAATTTTAACAGGTACAGATGATTTTAACAACCCCACATCTATTGAACTATTTGCCCATAAAAGCTCAGGAATATCTGCAGGAATTTAATAAATAAGATTCTCTTATTTCTCTGTATCTAAGCTGTCTAAAAATAGAACTGGGAATAGGTCTAATGACTCCTCTGATAACTCTAGAGATATGTGTTATAAAATAAATAAATACTCTTCTTGAATAATGCTAATAGGTGTAACAAGTGGATTTGGGAAATGTATAAAACTACATTTCCCGTGATCCAACATGGTCCAACTGGTTTCCGTTTCCGACGTCTTGACGCAGGGGAGCGCTTAAATCTTGTGGGTTAGGAGGGAGTGGTCTCTTCTTTGGCGAGTAGGGGCTTGGCTAGGAGGCAGTATGGAGGCGGCAGTTTTGAATGCTTACAAGCGCGTGGTCTAATGATTTTATCTATCAACATGGCTTTAATTAAAATACTAATATATATTATTATACCAGCCTTTATCATTTTTAATATTAACAATTTGGCGAACCAGAAGGTCGAAATTCGAACTCTCAATTTTCTAGATAGCCTAAGAGGAAAAAGCCATGCGGCTCTGGGACCCAGAGTCTCAGAAGCGAATCTTCCAGATAGCCTAATGATAGCCATGCCTGCTTTTTGGCCTGGCTCAGCTCTTTTGAGCACTTTTTTAAAAAAGGAAAGTGACTTTCCTTGCCATGCTTTTGCTAAATGCAAGAGCACGTTTTTGCCTCCAGTGGGACTCAGCCGGCCAGTCCAGCCCAAGCCACCTTGGGCGGGAGGTCAGGCCAACCGATTCGGGCTTTTAGCTTTAAACTAAAATGCCGGAGCCCAGACAGTGTGTATCTGCCGCTACTCTCTGCTGCTGATCTCCATTCCTACTGGCTATCTCCTGACTTGATCTCCATTCCTGCCGCGCCGAAAGCCTACAAGCCTGCCAGCGTTCCAGTCCCTGTGATCCCCGATCCTGGCTGCTGATCCTGCTAATTCCACTCCAGAACCCCGAGCCCCAACAGCGAGATCGAGACCTCCAGAGACTGCTTCAGCTCTGATGCAAACCATTTGGGTATATTCCCCTTTCTCTCTACTTTCTTATAGGAGGCATTCTAGCCTTCCATGTGTTTTCTCTAAAGACCTAATTAGGCAACACCCACACAGACTCTACACGTGGGTATTTTCCTGAGCTTTTCTCCACTAACCCCGAGCCCACGTGGACAATAGGGTCTGGACCTAACAACTCGCGTTTACCCTTAATGGGGCCGAATGGCCTATTGAGACTTGCTTGTGATTAAAAAACTGAACTCAGGGGAGAAATATTCACCCCAATAACTGCTAAGAACCTTGAACTTTTAGAAAAAAAAAAACAACCCCTTAAACTCAGCAGAACTCAATCAAAAGAACCTTAAATTGAAACCAGGGGTGAACTTTTAAACCTCGGAACTGAATGAGCTTTATTTCTGTTTTTAAAAGACTGTATCTTACTGTATTTTGCTAATTAGTGTTTTGTTAATTAATCCTGCTTATTTCGTTGATTTTCCTGTTGCACTGAATCATTTTACACTAATGAAGTTTCTGCTTATGATGTTATTATATTTCCTAATTTACTTAAAGCTTACTGTATGAGAAACAATGCGGTTATATGCGGTTATATGTATCACCTATGAACATCTTATAGAGCACATGTCTTTAAAATTTATTCTGTCTTGGTAATTGCAAAGAACCTTGAAAGTTTCCATACTTTGAATATTACCTTGTAATTTTACAAGAGATCTTTTTAACTTTTACTTTAAATCCTTAAGAATTGTTGTCTTAAAGAATAAAGCTTTTATATATTTTATTATAAGAGATATTGCCTTAAATGGGTAGAAGCATTTCCTACCCAGGATTTTTTTAAAAACAGGAAGCCAAGGAGCTCCTGTATATTCTTATCTGAGGATGATTATACCAGAATGTTTCTTTTTTAAATATCACTTTTTCTATGGGAGCAATAACAGCATTTGCCAAGGGTTAAAAGTTGTAACAAGTATATGATTTTAAACATCACTGTTTATTGTTTTAAAATGTGCTATTGGAAATAATGGTACTCTATTTGAATGTGCATTGTGAATCTGCTATTTTGTAAAACCCACAAATTATGGCAAATTATGTACTGAGACACATCTAAAATGGCCTGAAATTCTCCCTCTAGCTCTATTTTATCTTAGAAGCAGACCTAGGGGAGATATACACATCTCACCGTATGAGATGCTTTTTGGACATCCTCCTATACAGGCTAAACCCTTTTCTCCTGCATATACATCACTATTAGGAGGAGATACTTCTATTGCTTCCTATATACAGGAATTGCAACACAGACTGCGTGAACTCCATGAATCTGGAACTGCAGTACAAGCAGGACCAATAGACTTTTCACTTCACGACCTGAATCCAGGAGACAAAGTGTATATAAAGAACTTCCAGTGCACTGGGGCAACCCAGCCTTCGTGGGATGGCCCGTTTGAAATTTTAATAACCACCCCAACAGCTATAAAGATTGGAGAAAAGGACTCTTGGATTCATTGTTCACATGTAAAGAGGGCATCTTCTATTGAACCTGATTGACTGTTTCCTGTTACCTGCATTGGAGATAACAGTTCATGGACTCATGGATGTTAATTGGAATCATTGGTTTGTCTTGATTCTTTCCCTGATTTTATTTTAATTTTCTTATTGATTTACCTAATATCTTTAATTGAATAATTGATATTTTTTTTTGTCTTTTTTCTCATTTCTTGTACTTGAGTACATATAATCACTTAATTTTTTCATTTTTTGCAATGCTATAATTTTAATATATATATATATAATTGCTGTAATATTACTGCTTACTCACAAGGTGTAGACTCCAAGAACTTGCCATATATTGTTAAATGTTATGGGACTGTGATTAATGCTTCTATCTAATTCCAGGAGAAGGGAACACATGAGCCATTAATGGTGCTAAGGAAAGCACCAGGTCATGAAGACCGACCGACAAATCCAATGGGATTTCTGAGAACATCTGCACAGTGCCGAGGAGCACGAGGTTAAAGAGATCACACATATACAGGTGGGATTGAGGTACTCCCACGCCAACACTGAGGACTTGAACTCAGTGTAAGAATCGAAGCTGCGACGCTTAACATATGTTAAGACGTAGGACTCTCCGAACTACACTGCCAGTCAGGTACCACAGGTTGGCTATTATCTGGCTCACCCATATACTCCTGAGAGTAAAGGGAATGACAGACGCTTCCCTTGCATTTAAATCTGGTCCTTTTTCTCTCTTATAGAATGGCAACTTCCTATAGTCTTAGCTGCAAATGGGTAAGTGCAGTATTACTGCATTGTATCCTACAGACTAGTAGGATGGAAATTATAATTGATTAGACCCTAATACAAGGGCCTGTTATAATTTTATTTTGTTTTCTTCAAAAATTTTTTATGTACATAACTTTTGATATTTTGATTTTAATGTTTTTTTTTCTCAAAAGCTTCAATTTTCTTCTATTTGATTTTTATATTTTTTTCTTTCTTTTTTCTTTTGAATTGACTCATACAACCCCATGATTCAACTGTATATATTGAGCTGATCTGGGTATTTCTTTCTAAATACCCACGTCAGGGGGGATTGTATTTTTATAAAATCCAAGATTAATCGTATTTTTATTATATCCAAGATTAATTTTTGGTTTTGTTTGAGAAAATTCTCAAGGAAAGAAACTTGCTGATTCCTTAAATCCAGAGAATGAACTGTTTGCAGAGAGATGCCTGAAGAACCTACGTTTAATCAAGAGATCCAGAATGAACTTTGGGTTGCAATTGATTGAACTGATGGGGTTTTGTTGCATCAAGTGATCCAGAACGAACTTTGGGTACTAATGAATGGACTGATGGGTTTTTGAACAGTTACCTTAATTGTACATGTTATGCTGATTGGGGACTGCCCCCAATTGGTTTCTTGTCAACGCACTTAGCAAAACATTGGTTTTGCTTTCTCTCTTTTCCATTTCCCTCTTATCTCTAACTATTGTAGTTAGAAGGACCTTTGTGGTAGAAGATGTTTGTGTAACATGATCACTTGGGGTGACTAGGCACCCAATGATCATCAGGGGGGATTGTGTAAATAGAAATTAGCTCTATCCCATTAATAGTCAAAAATCTACTCAACCCAGGCGTGCTAATGATGTCACTCCCACCTCCCTTAGTGGGGAGGGGAGACGAGTTACCCACACGTGACAATAAGTAACAAATCAAGAATAAGGGACTGCCCTTTGGGCAGTCCAAATCAATGTAGAAACTGCCATTTGTCCATTTGAATTAGAGGTGGACCACAGGAAGTGATGAAAGACACATTCTCTTTAAGTAAGTGAGTGAACTTCCTGTGGGGGGCAGTTGTCGTCTGGAACTAGAGGAAGAAGCATCTCCTGAGACCACAGTCAGCTTATGCTCTGTATTGTCACGTGGGTAAGTTAGGCTGGCTTCCTTGGCCTAGCTGGGCCAATTCTAAACTCTGCCTATCCGGCTGTTGGGCCTTGCGGCTTACAGCTTCATTTATTTAGACTTCTAACCTCCCTCTTCTCTTATCCTTACTTACCTTCCTGATTGTAAATAAACTCTTCAACCCGATGCTGACTTGGGTCTGATTTAATTACGGAATCAACTTGAATTGTTGATTCCTGGCGGCCACATAATTTTAATATATAGCTAATAACTAAATTTTAATTCTTACATAGGCTCCTAGGCGATATTGATTTGGGAAGCTGTGCCTTTTGTATTCCCCTAGGTAGCTGGTGACTGGGAACACCCACTCAGTCACCTTAGTTTGATGGTATAAGTCCCTTTCTATATAACAGTGCCCAGGTAGGACCCTTAATGGTCAGGTATATGGGTAACCCTTTCAGGTCCCACCTGGGTTGGATTAATTAATATTATTGGGCTCTATTAGCCTTGGATAATGTTTTCATCTGATTGCGTTGCTCCCCCCTCCCCCAAGGGCTATGATGTAATGATCACTCAGGAAGGTACTTAAATAAACTTTATCTATAGATGTTAAATAGGGAAAGTAATAATCAGGAATGGATTGGGGATAGGAGACCCTGTCACTATAGCTATGATCAATAATCTCTCAGGACTGTAGGCAGTTGTTTCAGTAGGCTGGAGTTAGTGGTTTCGTGCTCCTCTGGTTCAGCTTGGCCACTGCCAAACCAGGGAGGGCAAACTTCTCAGTTGGTACAGATATTGTGATTTCTCTCAGCTTCCCTGTTCTCAGTTTGTGATGTCAGCCTGCACAGCCTTTAGGAAATAATTACCCTTCACCTCCCTCTGCTTCTTCTTCCCTCCTCCCGGTTACCACCTGGGCCCAGATACCTAAATATCTAATGATGATCAAATGCCTAAATATCTAGAGAGATTCAGAGAGGATCAATGGTCAAAGCTCAAAGACCTAAGACCTGAGCCTCCAGGACCAAAAGACCCCTCCCAGATGACAGTTGGGGTATTTATATCCTCAGGTCAACTGCCCTCCTGTCCTCATGGCATCCGGAAACATTCCGATGTCTTCAAACTGTCTCCCTTGTCAATCAAGGTGAAACTCAGAGTTTGAATATAACATATGTCACCAGTTGAGGTACACACAATTGTTGCCCTTAATTTACATAACAGATCCCTCCCCACAAGATTCATTGGGGAGTGGGCATTAATAGGAATGAGTGTTCCACACTCAGGGGACCTAGGGATTGTAAAAATAAAATGGCGCACTATAAGATGAAAACTATGCAAATAAAGGTTCAAAACTGTTTAGGTACTTTTGATAGATGTAATCAAGAAGTATCTTCAGTAATAAAGTTAAGTGAAGCTCATAGATGAACTTCCCTTCAGAGCCAGGTGCAAGGACACTAAAGAGATTCTTGTTATAAAAATAAAATATTTATTGACATACATAATGATAAAAGGATTTCTAACTCTAAGGGATTATAACCCTACCCAAATAAAACTCCCTGGTTCCACAAGGAACCACTTCTTCTGTGTTTCACAGGCTACACTAATCCTTCCTGATCTTACTAACCAAAATTTATACTGTTCTTTTTTTTTTTTAAACCCTTACCTTCCATCTTGGAGTCAATACTGTGTATTGGCTCCAAGGCAGAAGAGTGGTAAGGGTAGGCAATGGGAGTCAAGTGACTTGCCCAGGGTCACATAGCTGGGAAGTGTCTGAGGTCAGATTTGAACCTAGGATCTCCCGTCTCTAGGCCTGGTTCTCAATCTACTGAGCTACCCAGCTTCCCCCTATACTGTTCTAAATAAAACTACCACCATTATCCTTATAATTCTTAACTTTGCCTCTAAGTTATAAAAATAACAAAGGCTAGCTGGTTGAGTCTCAACAAGAATCAAGTTAGGACTCAGAGCCTTAATAGACTCAGAGTCCAAACCAAAGATCAGGTCCTTCTTTGGTCTTCTCAGAGTTAATCCATAAAAACAACAATAGAGAGTCAATAGTGTTTCCCAAGTTGGAAAAAGAAAACACTAAGCTCTGTCAGGTCTTTCTCTAAGATAGTAAGAGAGAGGCAAAGATGTTACCTCCTCCAGCCCTGAAAGAGAGTCTCCCTGTGTGTGACTCTGCTAACTGCCAGAAACCAACTGTTAAACTGCTACACCCAGAGACCAACTGTCAGAGACAAAAACCATCAGACTTGAAACTGACACTGTCTTAGCTCTGTTTGAAAATCCAATTCTTTCTCAAGCCAGCTTCTCTACTTCTTATCTCTAAACTAATAATATTTATTTTCTAATATTATCCTTATAGGATACCATAAGTGGTGGTAGCTTTTTAACCTCAAAGGGTATACCTGATATTCCCACAACCTGCATTGACCCCACAGTATCACATTCTCCATCTGGTGTTTCCTTTAGCACAGAATTAGGTGCCCCAGGATCAAGCATATAATCGTAAAGATTACCCCCACTTTTAGGGTAACATGAGGTTCGGTACTGTTTCTTGGGAGGTGTACTGGAATCACTGGTGCTAACACTTCAGGATCAGGGAAGTTATATACTTCTCCCTGCCCTTCATTCTCTACATTATTTATTTCATTTTATTCACTTTCCAAAATCTCAGTTTCTACATATTCATTTGCAACACATTCAGTTACACTCCCCTTAATCTATATCAGCTATATCAAACAAATATATGAGTCTCTCTCTAGGGAGAAACTGTCACAATTGCTTCAAAACTATCAAGTTCAATTTTATAACCATTTACCTTTATTTATGACAGGCCCTTTAGTATCAGTGAATGGGGGGAAAAGAAGTGAAGGTTGTTGAGTTCTTAGAAGAAAACTTTCAAAGGTTCAGTCTTTGTTGCAGATCCATGCTGTGGAATTCTTTCAGCTTCCTCTGAAACTCTCAGATATAGAAAGCAGCAGATGTATATTTCTGGAACAAGCTATATTCTGAGGACAGTTGTGAAAGGTCTTTTCCTTTCAGACCTGCTTCTCATGTTCCAAGAGCATGTAGGAAAACTTAATGAAAACTCAATACAATTTAATACAATCTTCTAGCTCAAAGCTTATGGTTCTGATTTAATTAAAAGTGTTAGAAGAACATCAAATTAAGAACACATTATTTACTTGAAACTTCAGAGAATTTCAATTTTCTGATGTTATATTGTTATATTGTGAGGGCCTTTCTTTTAAAATTATCAGATAGATGCTCAAATAGGGGAATAATTTCACCCTTCTCACAATTATCAATGAAATTTAAATCCAACTTTGAAAACTATGCCACATTTCCCTCTAATTTCTCCATTGTGAAAATGTTGTTCCTATATCATATACATGAATAAAACTATAGCTGGAAAATCAAGGAAGATATTTCTTTTGCATCTTATAACTCAGATGTTTTAGTACTAATAACTGATTATATGCCCCAAATATTTAGAATATGGTTTCATTTTAGAAGCTGAAGTGCTTTAATTCACATACAGAATTCCAATTTTTAAACTCCTTATAGAAATTTTTCTATGAAAGGAAAAGGAGGGACATGGTTATGACAATATGGAGAAGCCATAGGAAAAGAGAAAGTCCTTTAGCTCTGTTTTGATTTCAGGTGTTAGGGACCAAGACTTTAAGATAAAATAGTCACTCTTCTAAGAATAGATATCATTCACTCTTCCAAGATAAGATATTGATCATAGGCCCAGCCATGCTTGGAGACAGTAAGACGCCACAGGAGATTTTCTATGCTCCCTTTCCGCGTTCCTTTCCCCTTAGTATCTGCCGACCCCCTTCTGCCCTCAACCTATATATTCTTGTCATAGATCTGCAATAAACGAGCCTTGCATCCATCCAAACAACTCTGTGTCTTGCGCGAGGTCTCCCCTCATCTCTCCCTATGGGTTCTTAGGTTGCCGTTTCCCCGGACCCCTCGGTTGTGTCCGGCTGGACCCGGACAGTGGCGCCCAATGCGGGGCGAGGCGAAAACGGCTTACAGGACAACTGAGGAGCAGCTGTCGCGGCCGCGAATATACGCAACGGGTAGAGGCTGAGCAAGACGCCTTGAGGTAGGGTAAGTTGTCCCATCCCCCATAGGCATTTAAAAATCAAGAGTGTTTCTAAAAAAGGTGTGTGTGTGTGTGTGTGTGTGCAAGGAAAGTGGAAGGAATACGTGTGCATGATGGGAAAAACACTCTCGAAGGAAACAGTGTTCGTGACTGAACTAAAAAATAGTCTCAGGGAGAGAGGCATTAGAGTAAAAAAGAAGGACCTGTTCAGGTTTTTCTGCTTTATAGAGCAGCACTGCCCTTGGCTCATTTTGCATAGCACGGGCATTCATCCGCTCACTTGGAACAAAGTAGGTAAGGAACTTAATGGCCTTTTAAGAGCCGGCAAAGAAATTCCAGATGATTACTTTTCTTTCTATGGCTTGATTCGTGACATCCTTAAAGAAGCCGACACGAGTCAACAAGTCTCGCACCTCCTCGGCTTGGCTGAGGACGCTATCTTAGAATCTAAGATAAAAAATGAAGAACCAAACTCGACTAAAGAACAGAGCTCGCCCCTCAAGGGGAATGAGCGTCCCTCGTCTCTCTTAGATGAACCTATCAAAAATCCCTCCCTTGAGGAGCCCCTTGTTCCCTCTAAGCCCAGACCACGCCTTTATCCAGTCCTATACACGGACCCTCCTCAAGATAGCACACTTAATCGGGCTTATCAAGTAGAACTAGAGGAGGAGACAGCCCGCTACCATAACAATGGCCCTCTGAGGAATAGACCTCCTCCCTACAACCTCCCATCCCCCATCCCTCAACTTGCCTCTCCAGCTCTCCCAGGTTCGGCTGACCTTAAAGAAGCCACAAGCCAGCTTAGTAAGCAAGTCACCGACCTTAGGCAGTTCTTAGACTTGCAGAGGGAGATTTATAAATTAACCAATCAGTTGCAGGACTTGCAGTCAAACATTCTCCGGCCACTGAACTGTAATATCAAGCCGGTGCAGCCAAAAACTATGACAAAGTCTAAGAACCCTGCCCTTGTTTTCCCTGTCGTTACTAGACAACAGGCCACAGAAATTGCCCCCGAAAACCTTACTTTAGAAACCCCCCTCCCACATGATTCCTCTGACTCTGAACAGGAGGAAGAGGGGGAGGAGGAAAGCGGATCCCATGGAAATTCCAGGGCCGCAGATACTTCAGGCCTCCCCCACCATCATCGGCCAATTTATAAAAAATTAAAAATTAAGCACATTAAAGACCTGCATTCGGCAGTTAAAAATTATGGCCTGAATGCCCCTTTTACACTCTCCATCCTAGAAGGGCTTGGAGGAGAGGGACACATGCTCCCCTCAGAATGGTCCAAAGTTGTGCAATCTGTCCTATCCCGAGGGCAATTTCTAATTTGGAAGGCAGAGTTCCTTGAAAGGGTTAGCCCCTGCCCAGTTCCCTTACTCGAGCCACAGCCGGCAGCGCAGGCCTGGACCTCTGTGCCGCCTCCACCCAAATATTGACCCCTGAAGAAGGCCCGGTAGTCCTCCCCACCAGCAAATTCGGACCACCGCCTCCTGGCATGTTTTTCTTGGTCATCAGCAGGGCGCTCACCACCTTACAAGGTGTAGTTGTGCATCCCACCCTTGTCAATAACGACTACACAGGGGAGATAAAACTTATCATAGAATCTCCGCATGGTCCCGTTACCATCCCTGCCGGTAAACGCTTAGCTCAGGCCCTCCCCCTCCCCATGATAGGCGATTTTCCCGCTGCAGCCCAAAAACGAGGTCCTTCCTCACCCGGCTCTTCCAACATTTATTGGGTACAACAACTTACTGAGTCCCGACCCACTCTGCAATTAAAGATCGAAGGAAAAACCTTCACAGGGCTGCTAGACACAGGGGCAGACTCTACTGTCATCTCCCAGGCTCATTGGCCCCGTGCCTGGCCCCTTCAACCCTCAGCCACCCACCTGTCAGGAATAGGTCAGATCCAAGATACCCTCCAAAGTACTAAGCTCCTCCATTGGCAAGATACTGAGGGCAATAGTGGCACTACCCGTCCCTATGTAGTCACGGGACTCCCCGTTAATCTCTGGGGCAGGGATATTCTAGCCCAGATGCGGCTCCTTATGGTTAGCCCCAGTGATGCTGTCACCACCATGATGCTGAAATCTGGGTACCTCCCAGGCAAAGGCCTTGGCAAGAACGAACAAGGCATCTTACACCCAATATCCCCCCCAGCCCAAAACGATAAAGGAGGTCTTGGGTCAAAAAATTTTTTATAAAGGCCACTGATCCCCCTGCAATCCAGGCTGATAAGATCACCTGGAAGTCCGATTCTCCTGTCTGGATTGACCAGTGGCCTCTAACATCTGAAAAGGTTCAAGCTGCCCTAATGCTAGTGCAGGAGCAACTCTCTCTTGGACACCTTGAACCTTCCACTTCCCCATGGAATACACCTATTTTTGTTATTAAAAAGAAATCGGGGAAATGGAGACTTCTACAGGACCTACGTGAGGTCAATAAGACCATGCTACCCATGGGGGCTTTACAGCCAGGCCTTCCATTCCCAACTGCTATCATTTTCCATTCCCATAGTCAATTCCCCATCCCCCTCATTGACACAGCTCCAAGCTCAAGGCTTTAGCATTGCCCCAGATAAAATTCAAACTCAAAGCCCAAGAAACTCTTTATCCGTTAAGTGGCAATCAGACTTTGCTTCTTGCTCACGCCCTCTTTGTTCTTAATTTCCTCACGCTGGATGCCGAAGGGCGTTCCGCTGCTGATCGCCACTGGAATCTGCATACTTCATCTAATCTGGCCACAGTCCTTTGGCGTGACCCCGTCACGGGCCTCTGGTGTGGCCCTGACCCTGTCATTATCTGGGGAAAGGGCTCCGCCTGTATTTTTGATAAAGCGGCTAATAATGCCCGTTGGATTCCATCTAGACTGATTAAACCTTTCGCCCCTGATACTAACCCTTCCAAGCCAGGGTTTTGTCCCTGAGAAGTCTTTTTCTTTTTCCTTTTTCAGAACCACAACCCTGACGACATCACAGATGGGACCTCAGATCCTGAACTCGTTTTCTCTGGCAGTTATCACCTACTCCACCTTCCTTCCGGTCACCATTTCCAGCCCTCATCTCCTGGTCCAACAACAGTGGGAGATCATCAATCCAGTTAATCAAGCCATCATTACCTCCGTTTCTTCTTCCCAATGGCCCCAATGGACGTGGTTTCCTTCCATTCCGGTTGATCTTTGTGCCCTAGGCGCCCCCCAGATGTCCTCAATCCACTACTGCGCCCCTACCTTCCCTGGCGTGCCTAGCCTCCCGGATTACTGGACTCAATACACTCAGTTTCCTCTATATGGCTGCCCTGGCTTTGATCAGCCACCACAATGTGGGGACCAGACAGACGGATTTTGTGCAGCCTGGGATGTGAAACAATTGGTAGTGGATATTGGATCCAGGCGAACCAGGATTTGATATCAATAACCTGCAATCTATCCCGTCCATCTGTGTGCACCCCCAGTCCTCCTAATTGTAATCCCCTCATTATCACATTTACCAACGCGGGGAAACGAAGTGTTAAATGGACAGATGGCTTGACTTGGGGTTTACGACTCTATAAGAAGGGCGGTTTTGATGATGTTCTTCTTTTCACCCTCCGCCTCCGTGTGCAGCCCCTCATTGTTTCTGTTGGTCCTAACATCATCCTCTCGGATCAACGACGCCCTTTTTCCCCTAACCCCCAGCCATTACCGACTCCCACATCTCTCCCCATCCCATCGGTCCCCCTTTTTTCCCCTTCATCTCCAAATACCTCCTCCCAGCTACAGTCCCAGTCACAGCAAGGGTCCCTAAATATTCCCGGTACAGCAGACATATTTTTATCTCTAGTATCAGGTGCCTATACTGCCCTGAACACTTCCAGGCCAGATTTGACGATTAAGTGTTGGCTCTGTCTGAGTCCACAACCCCCTTACTATGAAGGTATTGCCTATATGGCAGAACCCGATGAAACAGTTCTAGCTTCCCCGCGCTGCGCCGCCTTTTCTCGCCGTCTCACTCTTGCTGAAGTCTCTGGC
This sequence comes from Gracilinanus agilis, assembly GCF_016433145.1. Classification (NCBI taxonomy): domain Eukaryota; kingdom Metazoa; phylum Chordata; class Mammalia; order Didelphimorphia; family Didelphidae; genus Gracilinanus; species Gracilinanus agilis. The sequence continues at coordinate 66,315,919 of NC_058132.1, forward strand.
CATGGCCTTTGTTTAGGCACCATTCCCCGATCTCATGCCCACTTATGTAACTCCACCCTTGACCTCCCCCCTTCCCCTTCCTTTTTGGAAGCCCCGAATAATGGCTTTTGGGCTTGCAATACTGGCCTCACCCCTTGTATATCTCTTCTAGTTTTCAATACCTCCTTTGAATTCTGTGTTCTTGTCCAGCTATGGCCACGTATCTCTTTCCACACAGACGATAGTGTGGCCTCCCTCCTCTCCCCCTCTCCTAGAACATGTAGGGAACCCTTTACTACTTTAGTTATCCTGTTAGGACTCGGCGGTCTTGCTGCAGGCATTGGCACTGGCACTACTGCCCTTCTCCAGACCCAACACTTGGCCGCTCTTCAGATGGCCATGACAACCGATTTAGAAGCCCTCGAAAAGTCTGTCACAGCCCTGGAACAATCACTCACTTCTCTGTCAGAGGTAGTCTTACAGAATAGGCGCGGTCTTGATCTCCTTTTTTTAAAAGAGGGGGGATTATGCGCAGCCCTCAAAGAGGAATGTTGTTTTTACGCTGACCATACTGGCGTAGTAAGGGAATCTATGGAAAAATTGCGTGAACGGCTAGCCCAGAGGAAAAGGGAAGCCGAGGCACAGGAAGGATGGTTTAATACCCTTCTCAGAGGTTCTCCTTGGCTCTCTACTTTAATTCCCACTATTATTACACCTCTCTTTATATTTTTATTGATCTTAACCTTTGGCCCTTGGGCCTTCCAACGTCTAACGAAACTCATCAAAACTAACGTTAACTCAGCCCTTGATAAGTTCCCTATGGTTCAATACCATCGTATTGAGATGATGGACACAGAACAACCTGGCAGCACTCGTTTGCAGTTTTCCAGCAGGGCGGTAACCCAATGACGGGAGTAGCACAGGTCCTCAACCCTTGATGGTTGAGTAACTCCCCCTGTGTAGCCTAAGACAGGGGCCGTCGCTGCCAATCTCACTTATGGATTGACTAGGGAACACAAGGTGTCTTAGGAAAAACTTCTGGTGTTAAGACAGACTTGGATGGAACAACGACCAAAGGATAATAAACTTATTCCTTACGCCCTTCTATTTTTAAAAAAGAAAGGGGGAATTGTTAGGGACCAAGACTTTAAGATAAAATAGTCACTCTTCTAAGAATAGATATCATTCACTCTTCTAAGATAAGATATTGATCATAGGCCCAGCCATGCTTGGAGNTTTTACCTTTTTCTCTCAGGGATAGGGGAGCCAGGATGGCAGCAAAAATGATTTGCTTGACAGAAGCATGAGATGGAAAGTCTTGCATCTAATATATGTCAAATAGCTACAACCTTGAACCTCAAGCAAGTTCAAGTCCTCTTGTCTTGGCACAGAATGTCACTAATCCCACTGGGATTGGTTGGTCTCTTTGACTGTAAGTGTTAAAATTAACATATGAAATATATATAAAAATTAAAATATGGAATATATATTTAATAATATATGAAAATTATAAATATATGAAAATTATAAATTTCACAATATATAATGTATAAATTTCATAATATATGAAAATTATACATATATGAAAATTACAAATCTTTTATTTATAAAAGAGGTGAAAAGAGTGAAATACAAAAGGATAGAAAAGACATTAACCTATCCAACTAAATATTTTTCCAGTGCTTGTCTCAGCCAGGACTTGTTAACCTTCAATCAGAATTAAACTATCTCCAAAAGACAGGAAGGGAAAACCAGCTATCCAATCATTCAAGACAATGACTAGAGCTGAAGGTGACTCCTGAGGCCTACTTTCTTCTTTGAGCCAACCTTCTTGAAGCCAACTTCCTTCTTGGAAAGTGACTCTCTTCTTGGAGTTCACATTTGTATCCCTAGAAGAAAAGAAGATATTGGTAAATATTAAAAATTGTTATTATCAACAGGGTAACTAGAAGAAATTTACATAGAAGGAACAGTAACAAATTGTATAGGATGAAATGTCAAGATATATATATATATATGTGTATATATATATGTTTGTATAAATATATATAAAACTAGAGGGGGATAAAGGAGATAATATTAAGAAAAATGGGAAAACAGACAAAATGGAGTAAATTTATATTCCATAAAGAAGCGTGTGGGGTGAACAGGGAAGAAGATCAATACACTGGAAGGGTAAAGAAGTTGGAGAGAGGAAATACTTAATACTTAAGTGCATTGAAATTAACTTAAAGAGGGAAAAATAATCAGATCCATTGGGGGCAGAGAATTGATTTGCATCCTATAGAGAAGTAGAAGGGTAACAAAAGGACTGGTGGGAAGGGAAGCAACACTAGGGAGGGAGAGGGGGGGGTAGCTTAAAAAGACCCTAAAGAAGAATAAGAGGGGAATAAGAAGGGAGAGGGGAGAAAGGGAAGTACAGTGAGGGAGGGGATCAGGGGAACTGATTAAAAATAAAACACTGGTATAGAAGGAAATAGTGAAAGAAGAAAGGGCAGGACAAGGAGAGAGAATCAAAATGTCTGGGAATACACAGTTGATAATTATAACTCTGAAGGATCTCTTGAGAGGACCTTGCTACTCTTTTCCCCTAACAGTGAGTCATTTATCATTATTACCATTTTTAAATTTAAAACAAAACATATCCTTTAAATTTTTTAACTGTTTTCAAACATTTTGCCACATTACATATGAGGGAATTATGAGAATTGAGTTAACCACAATGACTCCATTTTGTGATCAGTTCTGGAGCTAGCTCAGGTCCCTTTCTATTCAAGTCTGATTCAATTTCTGTTCTATGAAAAAAAAAACTTTATTCAACCATAGGTATTGGATTATTATTAAATTATAGAAATAGGAATCGTTGCATTATTTGAACCTAGGCCTGCATGATTGAGAAGCTAGACCACCTCTACCTATTTCTTAGAGACATTTAGCTAAAGACCCAGGTTATGCTGACCAGAAATCCAGACAGATCTGAAAATTGTTGCAAAAGATTTTCTCACAATTATACATCTCAAGCAAACCATATATCTTCTCTGAAAACTCATCCTATATTGGTAATTCAGTTACTGTTTCCATGTTCATTTGATTAATTACACACACTTGGGTGGGTAGTGTAAGAGGGGGTGTTGATGTTATTTGGGGTGTGCTCTGATCACCTGCACCTAACTAGAATATGTGGGCTAAAGCTGCTCACTCCCCTCCTTACTGGGAAGACTTTTGAGGGTATAATTCAAGTAGGGGCTCCCCAAACTGGAAGGGCGGTAGAGGAGATGATGGAGGAAGATGTTAGAACTAGTTTGAGACCTAAATGACCTCTGACCAGTGTTCAGAGCCACTAAAATCTAATCAAGCCTCACTTCCCAAATGCTTTTTTCCTCAAGATGGAGAATAATGTTCTAGTCCTCCCTTCAGCCACCCAACAACTCCCCCTGGCAAGGACACTATTCCAAATTCTAATCAATATAGCTAATAATTACTGAACAGGGATTTATTTGAAATAAAAGTAATTTTGGGGTTCCAGGAGTAAGAGGATATGGGGAATCAGGATAGAAGGCAAAAGGATAGGCTTTACTATCAACTCTGAACTTCTCCCTGGGTGAGAAGTACTGGGATTTCTTCTGAAGCTTTGATTTCAGTAACTGTCCCTCACCACCTATAAACTCCTAATCACTAATTAAATAACTAAAATAGAAGGGAATATCAGGGTTAAATGGATCAAGCTGGTTCAGGAAAGGTCCCCAAGAGTCCGGGCTCTACGGCCAAAATGGAGAACTGCTGTATCAATTCCTTCTTAGTTGGCAAATGAATTTTGTAGATTGCTTGTAGCAGTAGTGAGCTGCAGAAAATCTCTAAATTTGGGGTTCAGCAGTGCAAGTTTCTCATAAGATCAACCAAACTACCCATCACTCTCCAAGGTTCAGAGAGATGACCCGAGAGTGGCAGTTGGAACCCTTCACAGAATTCTCCTCCTCCTCTGACCCCTCCCTAATGGTCAGATCCTGAAGATTCTTCTTGGCTTGTTCTCAATTCCATTTCAAAGATATATGCTTTGCTTGTTTCCTTAGTTTAAAATCCAATCCATCTGATACAGGAGGTAGGGAAAATGCTTCTGTTTTGTTCATTGTTCATTCTCACCCTCCCAACTCATAAAACCCCAATCTTTCCTCCAGTTAGAAATAAGATTCTCTAATTTTACATTCTGTTTTGTATCCTGTTTGTTGTTATCTTTTAATAAATAAAAGTCTGGCTCACCTTGTATTTGGACTCTAGTGAGAGGAGCCTTGATTCCAATTTGTTATATAGTTGGCATGCATTATTTAATAAGTTGACATGCCCAATAGCTCAAACCTTTGTTTCCTTAGTCATTCCAGATTTTACTCTAGTTTTTGGTGAACTGAGCAAGGTTAAGTCAAAACTCTGATCCCCAGGATGACAGCTTTTCAGAAAAACTCCCTGGAATACTCCAGTTAATCTTTCATCTTGGGACTTTTTCATGGAAGACTGTCTCCAGAGGTTGGACTCCCCTTGATTTCAAATTCTTCCAAGCTAAGGTAAGATTTAGCCCTATATTGCTGGGGATGGTTTACTCTTATACTGAATTTTGGGGAAGGGTTAAGGTTTACTTGCACATTGCTGGGGGGTTTTCCCCTACACTCTCAGGAATGGTTACCCTCACCTGAAGGTTGGGAAAGGATTACTTCCTTTAAAGTAATGATAAGTTTTAGTGATTGTAAAATGCTAAAGGATTTCCCCCTGATATCAAATTTCTGTTGGTATGAAGCCAGGGGAAGAGAATGATATTAAATTGATACCCCTCAGGGAAATTTGTATTGACCTGGAACTTCCCATTCAGGGATGAAGGGGGTTACTAGAAGATAGAGTTCTCAAATTATGCTAAAATATATAAAAATCCAAATGGGTCTCAAATTTGGTGGCAAATTAAAGACCCTGAGATTAGACTTTCAGTAGAAGATAAGGAGGCTAGCAAGTATATGTTTGTCTTAGCAATTTGTGTTTTTAAATCTTAGAATCAATACTGTATATTGGTACCAAAGCAGAGTGGTAAGAGCTAGGCAGTGGAATTAAGTGACTTTCCCAGGGTCACATAGCTAGGAGGTGTCAGAGGCCTGATTTGAACTATTGTGAGGGTTTATTTAGCAATTAATTATTAGTGTTGGACCTAGCAGGAAGGGCTGGAGGATTCCAAGATGGAATGAAGGAGCAGGAAGTGGGCTTGTGCTCTGAGAGAGATTCCATTAGTGGCTGGGACATAACTGTTGCTAACCCTGGGAGATCTCAGAGTTAGGGGAAAACTGCATCCTGATTCCCTGGAATCCTGAGAGGTGAAGGCTTTCAGCAAGTGGACAAGACCTGCAGAGCTGCACCAAGTGGGGAAGTGGTTTGGGATCTGGTGGACAACATTTCAAACTTACTCTCCCTGCCTGGGTACCTTGGATCACCTGGTGGAGTTGGCTCTTGGCATCCTGTGACCATCCTTGGATTACCGTGAGATCCCAAAGCCACCCTCAGGCCCTTTAGCTGTGCTGACCAAACCTGGCTGGAACCAGGTTTGAAGGAGCCTTCCCTGTGACTTCAGTACTGCTTCCTTTGGGCCCTGCCTGGCTTAGGTCAATAGGATAGTGTAGTCAAGTCCTTCCCTGCCCCTGTGGTTTGCCCTTAGGTTTTCAAGTGTAGAATCCCCTATCCCATCCTTTATTTAGTTACCCTCAATTAAACTGTATAAACTTTTACCTTTGCCTGCTGGTTCCATAGGCCCTGGCCTGCATGAGCTGGGTGACCATTGGGCCAACTGCCATTCCTGTGTCAGTTAAAACAGTGAACACTGGTCTCCCTATCCTGGTTGGTTCTGTCTCTCCTTCAACCCAGTGTGGACCCACAAACCATTTATGTTATATTTTAACACCCCTGGTGCCTCACTTTTACAGAATCTAGGAACTCCCCTCTTTAGATCTGGCTTTCTATCCACAGAGCCACCTACCTGCCTCCTATGTTTTTATTTCTTTTCAAAATGCAGGAAAATCTTTGTCTTATTTAGTATTGTTTATAGTTTCTACTACCTTAGAAGATTTCTAAGGAAAAATGCAGCCAGCCAGAAAAACTGGTAAAAAGCTACAAAGAATTTGGAATGCTAGAGAAGATTAATGAAGTTTTGTACTTGAAGCAGTTCTCCCAGATGCTAAACTCTGTGTCCCAGTAAGCAGGACTAACTCTCATTTTAGCTTTCAGTGGGAGACTAGGTTAAAAAGAGGAAAAAAACCCTGCAAGATACTTTCTCTCTGTCATTTCAGCCATGGCTATGGCTATGTTGGAATACTAAAGTCAGATACTCAGGGAAAGGAATACTTTTTCCTGGTTTGTAGAACTTCTAAAAACATCTTAGTAGATTTTGGTGATTTGGAAAGTAGAAATCAATCATTTTATACTGCACAGGAAAATGCCTGGGACTTTGGATAATTCCAGGAACTCACCCACTTTTCTTTGTCCAATCTGATAAGGCACTTAGCAGAAGTTTACTGTATTTTAGTGACTTTTGATGTACTACTTGGTAGAATATGTTTTGAGGAAAAATAAAAATTAAATCATTTGAAAGCTTTAGGGGTTAAAAGCACTTAGATCACTCTCCCCCTGGAGATTAATAGATCTATTATTTTAGTAAGGCAGCTAGTTTGAAAATAATTCTAGATTCTCCAACTTTCTCCAGAGGTGTCAAACTGACAGCAAGCCAATGCTTCCAGAACCAGATTAACAGGTTGTTTGGGAACAATTTAGCAAAATAAATTAAGATATAATATAACACACACATAAAATAATAATCCTAGAGTAAAGAGAAAAAATAATATGCAGTTACAGTTTGCCTCTCATTTATCCTTTTCTTGACCATGAAAGAGAAAAAAATTGAAATCAGGGAGTAACTTAAAAAATGAGTAAAATTTGGTTAAGGAACAGGAAAGGTGATTTAAACCAAAGAAGGGTCCATGAGGAAGGACTCTTTATCTCACCTCCATTGCCGCCAGGGCTCAGACCTGAGGTAGATAATGAGGATAGATATTCACAGTGGTTGGAGGGAGGAAGTGACCAGGAACTAGGAACATCTTTTGGGAAAGCTGAAGTAGAACTTTTAAAGCTTTATTTAACAGGATTAATTGTTTAGGTAAACTAGGAGCAAGGTCACCAAGGAAAATTAGAAAGAAATCATGTATTTGTAAGTTTTTAGGAATCCAAAAGTATTGGCTAATTGACTTAATTAATTAATTGAGGTTGTATAAAATTTTGTGCTAGATTGCAAAGGAGAAATTCTATGGAGTAAAGATTAGTTATTTAGATAGCTCGGAACATGATTAGGAAAGAGAGTATTCCAGCCCTGAAAGACCATTCCAAAGCAAGGGGATGGGAATTCAAGACTGCCACTTAGAACCTCTCCCCCTCTTTCTTCTGGAGTTGAAACTGAAAGGCCTTAGAGAAAGAGAGGATGGAGCTATAATATGAACATGAAAGGGATTGATATGGCTCTTTGTTTGATTTTCAAAAGAAAATAAATAAAAAGTTTCTGGTAACTTTGAGATTTTGATTTTCATGGCTATAAATCCAGATTTTATTTGGTCAAAATTTATCCTGTAACTAATTATGATGTGGCAAAATGATTTTTCCTATTCCTTGTGGCATTAAATGAAAAAAAATTCTGGAAAAATGCAGGGAAACATGAGTTATTCTGGTCTCAGAAATTTATTAGCTGTGTGATTTTTTTTTAACCCTTATCTTTTTTCTCAGTACTAATTTTAAGACAAAAGAGCAACAAGGGCTAGGCAATAGAGTTGAGTGACTTGCTCAGGGTCACAACTAGGAAATGTCTGAAGTCAGATTAGAACCCAGGCCTCTCAACTCCAGGCTGGTACTCTATAGCTTATAGATCTTAAGCAAGTTATCTTAGCTCTGTTCACCTCAGTTTCCTGTTCTATAAAGAGGAAAACAATGGTATCAACTTCCAGTGTTGTTAAAATCAAAATAATATAGTTGACTATTGTTATTATTATTTCTTTAATCAGCTATGATCACTCCATACTTGATAATTCTATATCAGGTTTTAGATGTAATTAAGATGAAGTGACAAAGGTAATAGAATGAATCATTTTCTTTGTAAGATAATTTGGAAATCCACTTGGCTGAATTGGCATTATCTGACTGGTAATAAGTTTTGTTTCATGTTTTAAATACATGATATTGTGTTATTATTGTGTTTAAGATGTTTTTCTTTTCTTTTTTAAAGGTATTAAATTTTATTGATTTCCCCTCAATTACATGTAAAAACAGTTTCCAAATTTTTTAAAAAGAATATTGAGGGGGCAGCTGGGTAGCTCAGTGGATTGAAAGTCAGGCCTAGAGACGGGAGGTCCTAGGTTCAAATTGGGCCTCAGACACTTCCCAGCTGTGTGACCCTGAACAATTCACTTGACCCCCAGTGCCCACCCTTACCACTCTTCCACCAAGGAGCCAATACACAGAAGTTAAGGGTTTTTAAAAAAAAAAAGAATATTGAGACCTGAATTTTCTTCCTGACTCCCTCTCTCCCACCCCCCCCCACTCTCCTTGAGATACTAATCAATCTCATATAGATTTTACATGTGCAATCATGTAAAATATTTTTCCATATTAATCCTTTTGTGGAAGGAAACTCAAATAGAAAAAAATTAAGAAAGTGAAAAAAGTTTGCTTTCTTCTGGATTCATACTCAATTCTTTTTCTCTAGAAGTAGATGCCTTTTTTTTTATCATTAGCCCTTTGGGTTAGTTTTAGATCATTATATTGCTGAGAATAACTGTTATTCACAGTTGTTCATTGTAAAGTATTCTGTCACTGTGTATAGTGTTCTCCTGGTTCTGCTTATTTCACTCTGCTTTAGTTCATAGAAGTATTTCCAGGTTTTTCTGTGCTCCTCCTGCTTGTCTTTTCTTATAACACACTAGTATTCCATAACAATCATGTACTATAACTTACTCAGCCACTCCCCAATTGATGGATATTCTCTTAGTTTCCAAATCTTTGACCCCTTTAAAAGAACTACTTAAAATATTTTTTAACATATAGGTCCTTTCTCTTTATTTTTTAAATCTCTTTAGGATACAAACCTAGTAATGGTATTTTGGGGTATGGACTCTTTTATAGCCTTTTGGGCATAGGTCTAAATTGCTCTCCATAATGGTTGAATCAGTTCATAATTCCCCTAACAATGTGTGAATGTCTCAGTTTCCCCATATCCCCTCCAAGTCTTGTCATTTTCCTTTTCTGTCATAATAACCAATCTGATAGGTATGGAGTGGTACCTCAAAGTTGTTTTAATTTGCATTTCTCTAAATAATGATGATTTAGAGCATCTTTTGCATGACTATAGAGAGCTTTAATTTCTTTGTCTAAAAACTGCCTTTTATTTCTTTGACTATTTGTCAATTTGGAGAATGACATATTCTTATATAATTAAACTCATTTCTCTATGTATTTGAGAAATGAGGCTTTATTAGACTATTATGATTATTGTGTAATACTTTCCATCCTATTTACTCCTGTTTAGTTTCTGACCTCCACCTCCCCCATTCTGTCCTCTTTTTCTATCAGTCACACCCTCCTTCTCTTATCCCTTTCCCCTCCTATGTCCTGTAAGGTAAAGAGAATTTTCTATACTCAATTGATTGTGTATGTTCTTCCCTCATTGAATCAATTCTGATGAGAGTAAGATTCACATGCTCTCCTCCCCACCACCCCCATCTTCCCCCTTCACTGTGAACACTCTTTCATGCCTCTTTTATGTGCAATAATTTACCCCGTTCTATTTTCCCCTTCCCCCTCCTCCCAATGCATTCCTCTTTCTCATTCTTTAATTTTTTTATACCATCCCATCATATTCAACTCACATCCTCACCCTCTGCCTATGTATACTCCTTCTAACTGCCTGAATAAAAGCAAAGTTCTTTGTTGTTGCAAGAATCATCTCTCCACATAGGGATTTACAGAGTATAACTTTATTGCATGTCTTTTGACTTCTCTTTCCTGTTTAACTTTTTATGATTCACTCGAGTCCTATATTTGAGAGTCAAGTCTTTCATTCAGTTCTAGTCTTTTCATAAGGAATGTTTGAAAGTCCTCTATTTCATTGAATATCCATTTCTTCCTCTGAAGAATTATGCTAGTTTTGCTGGGTGTGATGTTTGGTTGAAGTTCTAGCTCTTTTGCCCTCTGGAATATTATATTCCAGGCCCTCCAATCCTTTCATATAGAAGTTGCTAAGTCTTCACAATATTTAGATTGGTTTTTTTTTTGTTGGTTCACAATATTTTCTCTTTGATTTGGGAGTTTGGGAATTTGGCTATAATATTCCCAGGAGTTGTCCTTTTAGGATTTCTTTCAGGAGGTGGATTCTTTTAATTTCTATCTTGTCTTCCGATTTTAGAATATCAAGGCAGATTTCTTTGATGATTTTTTGAAAGAGGATAGCTAAGCTCTTTGTTCTGATCATGGCTTTCAGATGGTCCAGTAATTCTTAAGTTATCTTTCCTGGATTTGTTTTCCAGGTCAGTTGTTTGTTTGTTTGTTTTCCCCATGAGATATTTCACATTTAAAAAAATTTTTTCATTCTTTTGACTTTGATTGTTTCTTGATGTGTCATGGAGTCATTAGCTTCCACTTGCCCAATTCTAATTTCTAAGGCATGATTTTCTCGAGTGAGCTTCTGTACCTCCTTTTCCATTTGGCCAGTTCTACTTTGTTAAGAGTTCTTTTCCTCAACAAATGTTTGTACTTTGTTTTCTTTGTACTTCCTTTACCAAACTGTTTACTCTTTTTTCATGATTTTTCTGTATCCCTCTCTTTTCTTTTTTCAATTTTTCTGCTACCTTTACCACTTGATTTTTAAAATCCTTTTTGAGTTTTTCCATTAATTCTTTTTGGGCTTGAGAGCAACTCATAATTTTCTCAGAGGCTTTGGATAGAGCAGTGTTGATTTTGTTGTCTTCTCAGTTTGAGTCCACCCTGCCATAAAAATAACTTTCTGTATTGCATTTCTTTCTTTTTTTTTTTTTTTTGCTCATTTTCCTGCTTTTTTATTTTCTTTTAGTTTAAAAAATTGTTAAAATTCTTAATCTGTGATGAAGGGAGCACTGTTCCAAGCTTCAAGTTCTTTATGAAGCTTCCTTTAGAGATGGCTCTGGGGATCTATCTGCTTTCAGTTCTTCCAAGGTTGTATGACATAAGGAGAGGTGTGTTTAATACTCTCTGGGCCTGTGCTCTGGTTTGTGAGTAACCCCAAGCACTCTTTTACCCCTGAGAACTGTGACCAAGGCACAGTGCTTTCCTGTGGCTGCAACTGCTAGTGTATGTTGGTGCTCCTCCTTGCCCTGCAACTGTGCCCCAGAACTGAGACCTGGTTCCATGTATGGGCAATGCGACAAAAGTCTAGCACCTAGAGCCAGCAAAGGGGACCCCTGTAATCTCCTTCTGAGCATTTGAGCAACCCATACTTACCATCTGTGGGTGAGAGTTCTGGAAGCCCCTGCTGCACCCAAAACCTTTTCCCTGAGTGGGATCTGGCCTGGCACACTATTCTCTACCTCCACCCTGGTGCACTGGATCCTTCATGGCAGCCTTCTAAGTTGCTTTGGTTTGAAAAATTATTTCACCTTATCTTTTTGTGGGCTATGCTGCTCCAGAAGTTGTTTTGAAGCATTATATCATCACTTTTTGGAGGGTAATTTGGTAGAAATTATCTAGGTCCCTAAACCTTCTCCACCATCTTGGCTCTGCCTAAATTTTTTTTTCTTATATTGTCAAATCTGAGACAAACAACTTTCCTTTTAATCTGGATGCTTTTAGATTGTGAAATGAACTATTAAAAGAATGTGATAAAAGAAGTCATTTGAAAATTGGGAAATAATGGAGTATATTTTATTTGAAAACAGATAATAACTTTCTGTTTGGAGAATTTATAAGTTTACTATATAATAGTGAATATTCATTCAAAGATTTTTGGCTATCATAAAAGTTATGAAAATATTTAGGTCATTTAAAAATGTAATTTCAATACATTAATGAGTTAATTATTAGGTATTTGATGAAACCCCAAAATGAGATTAGTTTTAATTTGTAAGTAAAGCAAAAATGTAAAGTAACAGTTAGGGAAATATGATAAAATGAATAGTATTGAAGCCCTCCACTATATTTAGTGAATTTCTATGTTTGAGGCAAACACTCTTGGGATTATAATTTATTATTATTTTGAGTTTTGATTACATGGATAGTTGTCTGTTGTGGAATCAGTAGTAGAATACAGTATATGTTGCAGTCTGAGAAAAGCTACTAGAGGACAACTTTGATGTAGCCTAAGGTAAGATAGTTTCCCTATTATACTGTTTCATTTCTGAACAGGAAATTTCCCCATCTGGTTAATCCTGAGCATGGCTTTTGGTCCTCTGTGACAACATAATTGGCTGACAGCTATGACTCATGCCTGGAATCAAACAGAGCTAAGGGAGTTTTTCCCTTGTTATGGTATATGTCAGATCAGTCTATGGCTCTTGTGGGAACAAGTCTTGATATCCTTCCTTTTTCTTTCATAGTAAATTTCTATGATCATGACAAGTGAACAGTAGATATTTTGTAAGTACAATATACTAAATCTATTAATTAGTAGATTGATACTGGAACATCTCTGTTACTATAATAGGATGCAAGTATATACAAATCTAACAATTTTAATCTGTATTTATGATCAAATTATAATTTAGGGGTAACATCCTCATTAGGCTAGGAAATAAGACAGAGATATAATATAAAAGTTTTCTAATTAAATGGAACAGTTAAATATTGAGAAAGCAACAGGATATGACTGTTTTCTCTAAAAACTATGTACCTATGTGCATGACTGGCTTCCAAATGTATTTAGTATGGAATTCCAGGTTTTGAGTATGTCTCAGTAATGAATTCTTAAAAATAGGATTAAGGATTTTACATACAAAATTGTATTGATAATTGCAAGGAAAATAAAATTATTTTCCCATTTTTAAAGTTTCTGTCTGATAATTTTATTTTATTTTTTTCAGTGCCTTTTCTTTAGTTTTTTAAAATTCCACTTATTTATTTATTTAATTTAGAATATTTTTCCATAGTTACATGATTCATATTCTTTCCCTCCTCTTCTTCCACCCCCCTCCCATAGCCAACTAGCAATCCCCTTGGGTTTTACTTGTGTCATTGATCAAGACCTATTTCCATATTATTGATATTTGTACTAGAGTGATCATTTAGAGTCTATGTCCCCAATCATATCCTCATTGAACCATTTAATCAAGCAAATGTTTTTCTTCTGTATTTCTGCTCCCACAGTTCTTTCTCTGGATGTGGATAGCATTCTTTCCCATAAGTCCCTCAGAATTGTCCTGGATTATTTCATTGCTGCTAGTAGAGAAGTCCATTATGTTTGATTGTGCCACAACTGTCTGATAATTTTAAAAGACACAAAAATTCATTTTACAGTTAGACCCTCATGAATTTATTTTTAAGATTTGGGGAAATAAAGGGTTTGTCATTCAGTCTTTGTACAACTTTTTGTGATCCCAGGGATCATAGTACACCAGGCCCTTGTAATCTTCCACTATCTCAAAGTTTGTCCAAGTTCATTGTTTCCATGACATTATCTCCTTTTCCATCATCCTTTTCCATCCCCCTTTCCTTTTGCCTTCAATCTTTGCCAAAATCAGGATATTTTCTAATGAGTTCTATCTTCTTATTATGTGCCCAAAGTATTTAGGCTTCAATGTGATGATCCAGTAATGGGTACAGAGTGTAAGTAAAGATAAAAACAGCAAGTATTATATAAAAATTGAAATTCATTAATGTCTCAAGTGAATTATGAGTTTCTAATTTGATATTCTTTTTTTAGGACTTTTTTATTAATCCTTTTTATAAGTTTATTGAATCAGAACCATAAAGCCTAAATAGTTTTCCACCACATGAACTATATTAGTCCCCCCTTCTTCTCAGTTTCACTTTTTGTGGTTTCAGTTACCCATGGTCATTGCAGGGGAAAGAGAGGGGCAGAAAAGAGATGAGGCAGGGGACTGACACAGAATTCAAAGACATGTGGAGACTTGGATCAAGCTTAGCTTGGACAGTTGGAAGACAGGCAAATAGGCAGGTGGAGTGGACCAAAGGTCCCCTTTTCTGTGTCAGAGGTCCCATCAGTTCTGTTTTCACTTGAAGGAGTTTTTTAAGACTTTTTTTTGGAGTGGGGAGTAGGATGCCTTGGAGCACCAAACTTAGGGCAGGAGTTGAGAAAGAGAGCCTAGTGCTGTACAGTAGGTATTAAAAGTTAAAGTGGGGGGCAGCTGGGTGGCTCAGTGGATTGAGAGCCAGGCCTAGAGATGGAAGATCCTAGGTTCAAATCTGGCCTCAGACACTTCCTAGCTGTGTGACCCTGGGCAAGTCATTTAACCTCCATTGCCTAGCCCTTCTTGCTCTTCTTCCTTGGAACTAATACACAGTATTGATTCTAAGAAGGAAGGTAAGGGTTTTAAAAAAAAGTTAAATTGAGACCTGTGTGCTGTTTCAGGCATCCACCAGGGATCTTGGAACATATTCTCTGCAGATGAGCAGGGGACTACTCTACAGTATTGTAAATATGCCATGTATTTTTATCATTACTATATTTAATGTCAGGAATGCCTTACATTATGTTCAATTTATCAATTAAGCTTTATTAAATGCATGTATGTACAAGAAAATCACATTATATGTGGGGTCATTAGGTTTTGTTGTTATCCATGTTTCAGTCGTCCACAGTAAAATGTATCCCCCACAGATATGGGTGACTACTATAGTTAATAATTTAAAACTTAAATTACTTACTAATTAATTTTACTATTGTAGTTCTAAATATACCAAATTTAAAAGATTAGACTAAATTGTATTAAGTCTTATTACTGGCATGTTTTAGCAGAATTATCTAGGAACATCTACAAGTACCAGAGAAGCAGAGCCTCCTTTAGAGTTGTCCCGAGAATGAGGACTATTCCAGAATGTCCTAGAGAAGATATTTCCATCAACTGGGGACATGGGGCATCTGGAACTCAAGACAAAATGTGCTGATTAAATGAATATTGGAAATGGGTTACTAGGATACAATGAGACTGGATGTTATTTAATATTGATCTTCATTGTGTTGCTTTTGTCTTTTGTTTGCTGAGTGTTCTTGGTTAACTTGGTGACACATAACTCTCCCCTCTGAAAATGAGGACATTATGAGAAAGGAGTTTGATTTGTAGCCTGACTTATGTAATTCTGATTATGAATATATGAAAAGCCTTATAGTTTTGGTATATAGATAAATGATCCAGGGAGGTAATAGGCTAAATAAATGATCCTGGGGTAACCATGGAGGAATTGAGAGAATTGTGGGAATTGAATGAACAACATTGACTCCAACTTGTGTCTCAATTTTGGTGCTAGCTTAGTTGCCTTCTTATTCAATTGTGGATCTAGTCCAAACTCTGTCTTGTAAGAAAAATGCATTCAATTCTGGGAATTGTAAGGGGACTTTGTGGTATTGTTTGAACCTAGCCCTGCATGACTAGGAAGCTGGACTACCTCTAACTATTACTTAGAGGCCCTTAACTAAGGAAACTCACTCAGAACTGAAAATTGATGGGAGGAGTTTTCTCATAATTATATATCTTAAACAACCTAAGCCCATGTTTTGACTAGAAAACTGGCCTGAATACTCATCAACCACACACTGTTTTCCCATTCCTTTGATTGAATACAGACACTTGAAGAGGGGGAGTGGGACCCCTCTTTTTCTGATTTCAGGAAATTATTCACTCTTCTCCTTCCAACTTGGAAAGCCCTAATCTTTCCTCCAGTTAGAAATCAGATTTCTTGATTTTGTATCCAGGTTTATATCCTGTTAATTGTTATCTTTTAATGCATAAAATCTGTCTCCCTCAATATATGGGCTCCACTGTCAAAGTTGAAGAGACCTCATCCTAATTTGTTATGCATTTGGGGGCTATCGCTTAATAAATATGCTCAAAAGCTCAATCCTTTATTTTCCCTGTCATTTCAAATTTCACTAGCCACATTAGAATTTATATCAAAAGGGGAAGTGATTTATCATAACTTTCCTCAGATTTTATCTAACAGTTCAATAGAATAGATTTTAAAATCATGTTACAGGGAAAATCATTCATCTTATCTCCTTTGGTATTTTACTAATTACATCCAATGACCTCTATAGTGCAATATAGCATTTATCAAGTACGGAGTATTTATAGTCAAGTAAAGAAGTAACAATAGCTCATTTATATAGTACTTGCTACATGCCAGACTTTTTGTAGTTGTCAAAGATTATTTTAAAAAATTTAAGAGGCATATCTTCTGTACTACCTTAGAATGTTTAGGTTTTGATCACTCAGTTATTATTTGAACCACTTGGTAATTTATATTTGTGAGAATTTATTTTTTATAATACTGCATTAATTCATATGTCAGGGTCCAGGATCAGAGAGACACCATTCAGTCAGTTGACTTTTCCATTTCCTTTGTTCTTGGGAACTCCAAGGAATGTGCCTCCCTAGCATCCCAAAGGCTCTTCTTCCTAGGTATGTGACTGATGTATTCCCATTACCTTTAGGGGTGGGGAAGAGTTGATAGTCTTAGTGGACCACTTCCTAATTAAGTATTCACCAATCACAGGTGTCTTGGAATGTCCTAGGGAGGGACTGAATAATGAACTCTCCCAGATTGTATTTATAGATCTGCATGAAAGAACTTCCTGGTTTTTGGTAGTCAAGAGAACCTCTGACATATTCATTTATTGGCTATAGGCTAGCCTAGTCAATAAATGGATATTCTTACCCCAAAACTAGTCTCTCTAATATTTTCAATTGTCACATATTGTAGGGCAGTTATAAAAAGTAAGACTGTAGAAAATGAGGTTAGAGGAGAATATTACCCACTGAATTTTGAGAAATTTTAAATAATTTTACTATCTTTATGCAGACCAATTCATAAGATGTAAAACAAACTTATTTTAGCCAAATGTCATCAATATAGTTGATTTCAAGGTAACCATTCATTTTCTTAGAATTTCACAACATAAGTTCTTTCACATGGTAAATAAGATATAACTTTACCCCCAAAATTACAAATTTAGATCACAACTCTGCTGGGGAGTAGCAGTGATCCTCAAACTTCTTATTAAATCTTAAGAATTTTACATTTTAAGGCAAAAGGCATTTCATCAAAATAAAGACTATTACCACATTCATTTTAATAACTCAGTAGGGAAGTAATCTCTCTAAGAGTATTTCACAATTTTTTAAAATATTGCACATAACAGTTTGTATTTTAAAATAAAGTTGCCTAATTAAAAAAATTTTAAAAAAGAGAGAATTCTCTTATAATTACATTTCTGATACAATGGTCTCCAAAAGTTCACAACATAAGGAAAATCAGAAGACCAAACAATATAATAGGTTTTTAGCTGAAGTCAAATTACAGCAATGCAATTGAAAATATTTAATTTATCTTTCTTATGAAGTCATTCCCATTACGACCTTTGATATTTCATGTAATCTAGGATGAAATAATAATGAGCATTTATACAACACTCACTATGGTAAGTAATGTGTATTCATGTTTTTGTCAGAACAACTCTAGGAGGTGGATGCTGTTATTTACAATCCCCTTATTAAAAAAAATTTTTTTTAAACCCTTATCTTCCATCTTCGAATCAATAATCTCTATTGGTTCCAAGGCAGAAGAGTGGTAAAGGCTAGGCAATGGGGGTTAAGTGACTTGCCCAGGATCACACAGCTGGGAAATATGTGAGGCCAGATTTGAACCTAGGTACCTCAGGTCTCTAGGCCTGGCTCTCAATCAGCTGTCCCTATCTCCTTTACTTATAATGAAGATTGAGGTGAAGTCACCTTAGTCATCATTATAAATCATAAAACTAATAAATTTCTGAGGGCAGATTTCAATTGAGATGTATTGGTTCATGTATTTTCAAGAGTATTGCCTTTAGCAATTGTATTTGGAGTAACTTGAAGAATAAGCCCTACTGAAGTTTTTCTTTAAGAGTACAAAGTATAAAGTACCACTTTTTTTTTTTTAATTTCTCTGCCTTTCCTGTTTATCCATTCTGTCCAGTCCAGGACACACCCTACAGGTTGGAAGAAGAGTTCACCAATCAGTAGTTTAATTAGCTATAATACCAAGGACTGAACAGACAATCAACCAGGACCGGCTAAATAATGGCAACACCTCCAAAGTGAACTGAATTCTGAGGACTAAAAAGAGCCTAGAAAAGTGAAAGACTCTTTCAGAGGAGAACTTGGAAGCAGGAAGATGAAGTGGCTGAAGTTTCTACTTTTCCTGATGCATTGGAGAGTCACAGGGGCTGTTACAGGTAATACAGTAGATCTATGAAGATCCTTCACTTTCATTACCTCCCTCTCACTGGGGATCTGCCTTTCTCAGCAAAAGAGTTCTTAAGGATATTGGAGTTGATTCTTCTTCTTCTTCTTCTTCTTCTTCTTCTTCTTCTTCTTCTTCTTCTTCTTCTTCTTCTTCTTCTTCTTCTTCT